>NC_061510.1:380432462-380571084 GCF_022539505.1 Lolium rigidum
ACCCAACATGCTTTAATCTTATGGGAGAGACACCTCTAGTGAACTGTGGACCCCGGTCCTATTCTTTACATCGCATACAATCTATCGCAATACTTGTTTTACTCGTTTTCTTCGCAAACAATCATCTTCCACACAATACGGTTAATCCTTTGTTACAACAAGCCGGTGAGATTGACAACCTCCACTGTTTCGTTGGGGCAAAGTACTTTGGTTGTGTTGTGCAGGTTCCACGTTGGCGCCGGAATCCCTCGGTGTTGCGCCGCATCACATTTCGCCACCATCAACCTTCAACGTGCTTCTTGACTCCTATCTGGTCCGATTAAACCTTGGTTTCTTATCGAGGGAAACTTGCCATCGTGCGCATCATACCTTCCTCTTGGGGTTCCCAACGGACGTGTACATCTACGCGCATCAAGGCTCTGGCCAAGTTGATACTTGTAACTCCAAGAGGGAGTAATTATGCTCGATAGTGGGTTCATGCCTCCATTAAATCTGGGATCGTGACAGTAGGTTCTAAGGTTGTGGATGTGCTTGTTGCTACTAGGGATAAAACATTGATGCTTTGTCTAAGGATATTTGTGTTGATTACATTACGCACCATACTTAATGCAATTATCCGTTGTTCGCAACTTAATACCTGGAAGGGGTTCGGATGATAACCCGAAGGTGGATTATTTAGGCATAGATGCATGCTGGATAGCGGTCTATGTACTTTGTCGTAATGCCCTGATTAAATCACATAGTAATCATCGTTGATATGTATTGAATCTTTATTTGTCAATTGTTCGCCTCTAATTTGTTCACCCAGCATGCTAGTTATATTATTGGAGAGACACCACTAGTGAACTGTGGACCCCGGTCCATTCTTTTACATCTGAATACATTCTACTGCTTTTACTGTTCTTTGCAAACAACCACCATCTTCCACTCGATACGCTTAATCCTTTGTTTTCAGCAAGCCGGTGAGATTGACAACCTCACTGTTACGTTGGGGCAAAGTACTTTGATTGTGTTATGCAGGTTCCACATTGGCGCCGTTTTCACTGGTGTTGCGCCGCACTACATTCCTCCACCAACAACCTTCACGTGCTTCTTGGCTCCTACTGGTTCGATAACCTTGGTTTCTTTCTGAGAGAAAACTTGCTGCTGTGCGCACCACACCTTCCTCTTGGGGTTCCCAACGGACGTGTACATCTACGCGCATCACTGGCTTGATCATGTCACCTCTGAGCTCCCCAATTGCGTACAACACCTACTGGAAGTACCGAGAGATAGTCTCCGTGGATCGCGTGAATGTGCTATGGATGACTCTGAACCTCTGGTTATGACCCACAACATGAAGAAACATTGCGACTTGTTCTTCGATTGAGGTGTGGATGCTATCAACCTGCAATCCTCTAGACCTGAATGTTTTTGCAAGTGCATAGAAATGGATCTTCTCATCTGAAGCATCTGGATAGCGTCTACATTGCAGTTGTAGATGTAGTTTAGGTTGGCAATCCTCTCCTGATCTCGTTGTAACATAGGGCCGTAACTGACACGAGGAAAAACATCATGCCTAACTGCTCTCTTGTGCATCATCAGGATCCAGACGTGTATGCAAATGATGAGTGCTGCGGCGTGATGCACGAGCTGAAGTTGGTCGATCTACTCAAACAAGATCTATATATTACGAACGTTCTTATTGAACCCAACTAGTTGTACCAACATGAATCTAACACTATAATACAGCAGAGGAGTTTGCCCTTACCTCCGTCATGGCAGACGATGTACACGGGCGAAAGCCGATGCAGCTGTACGCAGGCTCCGCTGCGGCTGGAAATGACGACCCTGCTCTGGCGCCGGAGACCGAAGGGAGATGCGCGCTGCCAGATCTGGATCGTCGTAGCCGCCTCTGGTGCGAGAATTGGGGAAATGGAAATTTTGTGAGGGGCCTAATGGAGAGGATAACCGAAGAGGGAGGATACCCCTACCTTTGCCGCCAACGTCGCTTGGATTTCGCTTTCTCCCGCCATGCCGAGGCGGAGCGCCGCGCGAACGGTGTTGTCGGGTTTTCTTCTCCCGAGGGCCTATCTCTGGAAAGCCTATTAAATTGGACGTTCCTACCGAGCCTATCTCGAAGGTGCTTTAAGAACCGTGCAGTGCTTTAAGAACTGTGTGGTCCGACAACACGGAGGAATCCGAAAACCAAGCAGACTCAAAACCGCGCAGGGCACATGCGAGCTAGAGGACGCCCACGGCACCAAACGCGCCCTATGTGTTAAACTCGTGAAAACCGAAGGAGCGCACCGGGGAGAAACCGGGGGTGTTGTACGCCGACCCGGCCTGGCGTGGACAGGCGCCGCACACCCCTAGGTGGGTTGTTGGGCCGGCCCAACTTTCTCACTCCTCTTTTTTGTTTTTTTGCTTTTTTGTTTTTTTTGTTCTATTTTTTTTACGTTTTTAAAAGCTGATTCTTTTTAGACCCGATTTTTTAAAATTATTTTATTTTTTTCTGAAAATTTAAATATTTTCAAAATGTGAACATTTTTCAGATTGGAACAAATTTGACATTGGAAGAAATTTTAAATTGGAATAAATTTTCAAAATTTATTACTTTTTATATATGAACAATTTTCGAATTTGAAATTTTTTAAAATTTAAAACATTTTTTAATTTAAATAATTTTCGAATTTGAACAATTTCAAATTTGAAAAAATCATATTTAAACAATTTTTGTATTTAAACAATTTTTATACTTGAACAATTTTCGCATTTGAACAATTTTCTAATTTAACTTTTTTTCAAATATTTGAGATAAAACATTTTACATTTAAAAATATATTTAAATTTTAAAAATTAAATATTAAGAACAAAAAAAGAAACAAAACAAGAAAGAAACAGAAAAAAGGAAAAAAGAAACAGAAAAGAAAAGAAAAAAGAATCAGAAAATAACACGAAATGGGCCGCGCGCGGGGGTGTGCGGCGCGTGGTAGCCACCGACCTGGTCGACATATAAGATTTGCCGGAGAAACCTCCCGAGATCAGCGCTCCAACCTGGGCCAAACTAGTTTGGCCTTAGACAAAGCGTTTTTCTTTAGTTGGGCTGCCAGCTGCCACCAGAGTCCCGTACTGGAACAACTCCTGTTCATCCTTCTTAGCAAATACGGAGTACATAATTCTCAAAAAAAAAAGAAGCAAATACATCAATCTCGCTAGTGCCGCCGCCCGTGAGCCCGTCGCCACTCGCCAGGCGCTCGCTCGCACGTCTCCTCGAAATAGGCTTTCGCCCCGCTTTATAAATAAAGCCAAACGGCCGAACGATACAAGGTGATGAGGAAACCCTCTTACAAGCAGACCAGAGATAAACTAGAAAACTAAGAAGCACCGAGCTTGCCACCAAAGATGACATGAGACTAAGGAGACCCAGGCTCCATGACAACGCCCCCAAGAAGGTAACGACGTCACTGCCGCCGCCGTTGCCAAGACCACAATGGTCTAGGATTTTCACCCGAGCCCAAGCGAGGAGAGGAAGCCACATCGACGCCCTCAAGAGGGTCACGACACCCTCGGGCGTCGCCGTCGATGGCGCCAAAGCGTTGGGCTTTCGCCCGGAACAACCCTCACCGCAACCGGTCCCCAAGTCTACCCGGCCACCCCCGAGCCGAGCTTCTACCGCGCGATCCGGGCACCGAGCACACCAAGGCGTGTCCAGGCACCGCAGGCTCCCGACGCCCACTCCTCGCCACCCTCGTGGCCCGAAGAGACGGCCATCACCACCGCCACGTCGCCCGCCGCCGAGGCCGCCCGTGCGTCCACCTTCGCGGGCCGCCGCCCCGCATCCGCGAGCTCTGCCGGTGTCGCCGAGTCCAAGGTGTGGCCCGAGAGCCTACGGAGGTAGACGGTTTGGGTCCGGATGGCGGCAACAGCCCTAGCCACCCGGAGGACGTCCTCCACCGCCGCCGCCGGGTGCCGACCGGACGCGGTGGCGGGGACACACCGAGCCCCTCGAGCCCGGCCGAGCCCGAGGCCGGGCCCGTAAAGTCCCCGCCTCCACGCCGCCGCACGTAGGCCGCCACCGTCGCCGCCGTCCTGCTCCTCCCCGTGCTACCACATCCGCTCCGAGTGACGCCGCCGGCCGGGAGCAGCCCGGCCCGCCCAAGTCCGGAAGGGCCCCGCCCGGGCCCGGATCCGGGCCCGTGGATCCCGGCCGCCGCCGCCGAACCGCAACGCCCCGCCGCCCGCGCCGACGCGAGACGAACCTCGCCACACCGCGCATCACCCGCCGCCTCCACGGCCGGACGCCACGCAGCCGCCGCCGCCGAGGGTGAGGTCCACCGTGCACCGCCGCCCGACCGCCGGCCCCGCTCGGGGAGGACCTGCGCCGGGTAGAAGAAGAGCCACCGCCGCCGGCACCGCCCGGGCTTTGCCCGGCGGCTCCCGCCGGCGGCGGCAGCGAGGGGAGGGTGGAGGAGGAGGGACGGGAGGTTAGGATTTTTTCGCCCTGGAGCCGCTCACGGGGGAGCGACCCGAGGGACGGGGGGAGATCGCTCGCTCGCACGCCGGCGCTCCGCCAAAGTCCCTGCCGAAATTCCAAGAATTCCCGAGGCCCCCGTGGCTGCTTCCCGTCGCCTTCACGCCTAACATCGCAGGCCGCACCGGCGCTGCGGAAGACGAGCTCGATAGGGACGACCAGGCATCTAAATCTCGGAAGTATCGGTGACGGCGGCGCTGCGGCACCATACAACAGAAGACCAGAACCAGTTCATCACCACAATGAATTCACAAGCGATCAGCAGTGTTCACCCACGGTAAGATTAAGAAGTGCTTCGCTTGTTATTTCTGTTTTGATTTGATTTTCTCTAAATGAGGTTCTCCTTAATTAGTTAAACAATCATTTGTAGGTCTTAAAAATCAAGAATAGGCATAAACAGGACAAATGTAGTGATTTGAAATCCATGTGGGATAAAGCTACAAAAGAACCAAAGATTAACGTCGATGTTGACGTCAACATCAACTCACGCCCTATTGAGGTTGAAAGCCAAAATCAAGATAAAAATGTAAATTATCCTTCTACATATTGTAAACCTACATATACTCTATATATGGTTATGCTGGAATTTTTTTTTTGACATGGAATACCCAATATAAAAGTCCTGGCTCCAGCACTGCCGTGCCGGACAGTCGCCGCCACCTCCTGCACCCTTCCCGCGCCACCGCGTAAGGCACTCCGATCTGCCTCAGTACACCCCCTCTCGACGCCTCCATCATTATTAGTTTTCTGTTTGCGATCTTGTTGAAGTCCAACTGTTTTGCGTACCGATCTGTGGGGATTGATTTTGGAGGGGAGGGTTGCTGCTTGTAGATGATTAGAGATCCATCTGTAATGTATTTCTGTAGGATCCATGTCGTACCTTGCTGGTAGAGGACTGGGGATCTTCCTCTCATATTCTTATACTAACCTCCGTCTATAAAAGGATGTCTCAACTTAGGACAAATTTGAATGTATCTATACTAAAATGGGTCTAGATACATTCAAATTTTGACAAAGTTGAGACATCTATTTATAGACGGAGGGACTAGAAAGCAAGAAAAAACGATTTTGATGATAATATTTGTATTGTCCGTATCCTAAGATAAGAGAATGAACTGTTCTTCTTCTCCTTGAGCCTGCTTGTTCCCCTTGAGATATGAGGAGCAGAAGCATGTGGGAAGCACTGCATCTTCATCTTCACATATGCCTGTTCGGCTGTTCTGGAACTTCAGCATCTCCACTCTGAATGAAGCCACCCATGATCTGCCATAGGACCACACTCTCCCTCATGATTCATGCATATCGAATTGTTCTGTTCATCATGTGGATTGCTTGAGTGTTATCGTGCAAAGATATGTATTTCAGTTGGATTTCTGTCTACACAAGCTGCCTGTAGATTTCTGGCCTTGTGTCGATTCTTTCTGTTAAATAAAAATTAAATTTATAACAAATTCTATTAATTTGGCCATAGTAGAATGGTAATATCGATTATTTGTCATCTCGAAAGATAAATTGTTGTTTGCTGACCAGCCTGCTTGTTTCACTTCAGGTGTGAGGAGGAGCTTGTGGGTGAGACTGCATCAGCAAAGATGCTGCAAGAACATGATGTCTCGCTCAACACTGCAACACTGGATGGATTGTCCTTCGCTGCAACTTCCTTGTCCTCTGTCCAGGAAGATGCAGTAGCTCAGGACGAAATTCAAGCCTCTCCACCACCTTGCCGTTGTCTTTCATCGTCACCCATTTGGGTCTTGAACCGGTATAACTGGGGATACACATTTTGCATCAGGATGGATCTGAGGGGACTTTTCCACACCTATCCTCGAGTTGGTGAGCCATTTCAGAGCTTAGAGCAAGCTTACAGTGCTATCGATTGCTATCTTGAAGAACAGCGAGATACAACAATGTATTACTTCTCAACTTCCATTTTTTATTTTTATTGGTTTATTTCTCCTGTTTTGTGTGAACACTAGCAATAGATTGCATTCAAACATGGTGATGTTGCCAGGCAGTCAATCAAAAAAAATTACAGTTTTTACAGCATGAATCTCAAACGGAACTTATGGCCACTTCAGAAAAAGCTGACGAGTTGATAAGGAAAAAAATACCCTGACTTATTTTCTCATTACAGTTTTTACAGCATGAATCTCAAACGGAACTTATGGCCACTTCAGAAAAAGCTGCCGAGTTGATTAGGATAAAATACCATTCTGAATTATTTTCTCATTTCCTGCTTTGGGGACCACTTTTGATGAAGGGAACATTTTTTTAAAATTTAAAATTTTGCAATATTTGTTAAGATATTGCAGCTGACCATTAACAAATTGCATAACGATATGTAGTTATGTTTTTACCTGGATTGTAATTTGTACAATTGCTTAGCTTTTATCTAGGCACACCCACACAGCTTCGTTGCCTCATGAACTAAACAATGTTGATAGCTTCTTTGTAAAAAGATAATGTATTAAGAACTTAGTGCATGTAAACAGTCAAGCTCTATACTGTGTTGATTTACCATTCTAGAAACAAAAATATATATACACTGCTGTCCCCTCGCGTCGCCCTTCTCTGGCGGCCGAGGGGCAAACCTAGCCGCCGCCGCCTTAGGCCCCCACCTCCTCCCTTCCTTGCCTCGCCGCCGCCGGAGGGGGCCGGCTAAGCCGCGCGCTCCCCGAGGAAGGTGGCGGCGGGGCGCTTCTCTTCCCCTCCCGCATCCCCGGCGAGGAGGAGCTCGCTCGGGCGCGGCTCAGGACAGCGGGCGCGGCAGCGTGTGGTAGGCTCGGCGGCGTTCTGCGGGCATGGCTGCGTCGGGAGACCGAGACGGAGGCGCAGGCGGTGGTCGGCGGCGCGGCGGCCGGCGCCATGGGCGGGCCCCGATCTGGGCCTGCTAGGGCCGTGCGGGCCACGGGCGCGGTGACGGCGTGGGGCTGGCCCGGCCCTGGGCCAGGAGGGCTGCGCGGCGGCGGCCTTGGGTTGGCCACGAAGATGCTGCTTGTGGTCAGCCATGGCGGCGAGGTTGCTGTGGGACGTCCGCGATGGGTCTGCTTGGTGTTGTCGCGGTGCGCCGCGGATGCAGGCCAAGGGCGGTGGCGCTCGATGGTGGAGGTGTGCCTGGGGGAGGAGTTGCGTGAGGGGAACGACGGGAAGGCGGCCTCGGAATCCTCGGCGGTGCGGCGGCTGCGGTGGCCGCGTGGGCGGCGCGGCGGCCGGATCTAGGAGCTCTTGTCTGCGGGCTTCGGCGTTCGTCATCGAGCCCCGCGTTGGTGTTGGTCGGCGTCCCCTCTATGTGGCGTTCCGGCTGCGCCCACGGTGCTCTTCGGCGGTGCTCCGTTGGCTTCAGGCGCGTTGCTCCGGGGGTCGCGATACGGCGGATGCAGGTGGTGGTCTGTGCCGGTCCTTGTTGGGCGGGCGCGAGATTTTGGGACTCTTGCTGGGCGAAAGCTTTGTCTTGGCGGCCGGCCAGGACCGACGATGGTGACGCCCGTGGGCGCCGCATCCTTCTTGAAGGCGTCGTCGAAGTGGGTGTCTCATGATCTCCGCCCGGGCTCTCCGGGGGAAACCCTAGATCCCCCGCGGGATCGGGCTTGGGCGGCGCTCTTGTGTCGCTTTGCCTCTTGGGGCCTCGCTTTGGACGTCCACCGGACAGAGGGGCTTGTGCAATGTTTTGGTGGTTCGGCGGAGGCGGGTTCGTCTTCGGCCAGGCGGGGCGCGGCCTCGGGGCCGGCGTGGTAGTTGGAGCGGTGGCTCCGGTCTTTCGCCTCCGCCTGTTGCGTTGAGGTGTGGTGTCGACCTGGTTGGTCGTCGACCCGTGTGGAGCGCAGCCTCGGGGCTGGTGTGTGGTGTGGTGTTGTTACGGTTTTTTCGGCCAGTTTTCCTCATAAATGGGCCAACTCTTTTCTCCTATATCAATGAAAGGCAAAGCTTTTGCCTCGTTTCAAAAAAATATATACTGTGTTGATTTTACCTTGCTACTCTTACCACCATAAGCAATGCGCAGAGATTACTTCAGTTTGATTCTATTGAGCTACCTTCCACACAAATTACTAGTCCACCCCAATAAACCTATGCTGGGCTCATAACAACGACATAGTAATATTGCTTTCAATTGCCCTCCTTTTGGAAAATATAATGTATTAATCATATATAATGCTCTGGTCTGAATTAGGTTAATGGATCAACCTGGGGTTTCTCCAGTGGATGAAGTAGTGCGCCAATGTCTATACTGGCCCGATGGCACAAGAAAGAAGCGTTTGGAATCGCAACCAATTGCTGAAAAGCGTGATTATATGCGCCAGTTAACTCAAGCTTTGGTGGACAAGTATACAGAGCATAACCATCTTTTGGGGGTTTGCTCTCTATCCCTCCCTAGTGCCCTCACTTTTTGTCTTGCGGCTAGGGTTGTATTTAGTTTTTGTCTTTTTCATGTATAACAATTAATTGCTTATCAGGTGCATGCATTTCTTAATTTTAGGATGCTGCATATGAAGTCAAAGATGTTGTGCGCTCCTGTGCTGTTCAAGGGGCCAGTGACCATAGTAGGATGCACTATCATACTAATTTCACTTTAAAGACCAAGGGAGCTGATGGTTCTACTCGTGTCATCGATGATCTATTCTTCGCTGAGGTTACATTTATGCCAGGAGATAAAGAATTGGTGGTCAGCTGTTTCTGCACGGTTAAACCTACCGACAAGGGTATCATTGGATCTTAATCTTTGCTTGCATATTGTGCAAATGATGTTTTTGCTTGTATATAATATGTAGTTTGTTATACTGAACTTGCCCTTGCCTTATCCTATCCCTTATCTTTGGGCTTTACATTTGTCATATCTCGAACTGTTTCGTGCAGCCATGTGTAATAACTGGTACACATGTTTTTTTGCGGGTTATTCTTATGTGATTGTGCCTCGTTGGTTATTGGCAATTTCTCTCATTTAAAAAATGAAGGTTGTTGCTATGATTGTGATGTGAAGCACCCAAATGATGCTGCTGCATACACTCGTGGTCAGGATACCCCATTGGGCGATATGTTTTGGCCGGGCTTCAGCGAAACCGAAACCGTACGTATGATGATTTAATCCCTGCTGAGCTTGTGTTATAACAGTTTTGTTGCTTTATTTTATTATTAATTACATTACATGTCTTTTATAGTTGGAAGAGGAGGAAGCTAGGGTAAGAAGTTTGTTCGATGACCAGGTACGCAATGGCAGCTTAGGTGGTATAGTACCAGTTTAAGTTGCGTGATGTTGGTCACATGGTTGCCTTGATTGATTATTTCCTGCCTGTGTATTCTTTAGGGCCGTGATTGTGCGGAGAGTATACATTTTATGGAGTACACAAGAGAATCGTTGAGACCTAAATATCTGGGTATGGCAGCGACAATGGAAGGGGAGACTGAGAAGGCTGATCGAAGTGGAAGACTAAGAAATCTCTTTGAAGTTTCTTGTAACTCGAAGAAGTTATGTTAATCTTGTCAGGGAGGTTGTAGAGTCAAGTACGTTCTGTTGCTAAGGAACCGAAACCGAAAGAACATTACGTGAAATGATTTGGTTGCTGCTTATATATATTAAGAAGTGCTTTTACTAATTAAACACAGTCGGATTCGTTGTCAATCAAATTCGGAACAGTTAGCTGTGTGATTGTTTTGGTTTAACGTATGCCTCTGGCAGGGACGGTTCCGTGTTAATATATAGGGGCATAGAGATATACATCAGAGGTTACAAACGGTAGAGAGAAAAGGGGAGATCGATCTGATCTTTATCATAGATCAGTCGATGGTTACAACAACCTCAATTCTATCTATATCAACCGATTGTATCTAAAATACCAACGTGCCAACAATGTTGTACACGTTAACACTCTCCTCAATCACAACCCTTTCCTAGGTTGAGATTGTGTTTGAATTCTTCAAGCTGTCGAACTGGTAAGGCTTTAGTAAAGCCATCTGCCACTTGATCCTTGGATGAAATGAATCTAATCTCCAGCTGTTTGCTTGCTACTCTTTCTCTTACAAAATGGAAATCAATTTCTATGTGCTTAGTTCTAGCATGAAAAATGGGATTAGCTGATAGATAAGTAGCTTCCATATTATCACACCATAAACAAGACACATGTCTCTTTTTCACACCAAGTTCCTTCAAAAGAGATTCAATCCAAATAACTTCAGCAGTGGCATTTGCTAGAGATTTGTATTCAGCTTCAGTGCTTGACCTGGACACTGTAGCCTGTTTTCTGGCACTCCAAGAGATCAAGTTAGGTCCAAAATATACTGCAAAACCTCCAGTAGATTTCCTGTCATCCACACACCCTGCCCAATCTGCATCTGAAAATGCACTCATCAAGGTAGAGGATGATCGCCTGAAGGTTAGTCCAAGACTTACTGTTCCACTAATGTATCTCAAAATTCTTTTGACAGCTGACCAGTGTACAGTTGTGGGAGCATGCAAGAACTGACATACTTTATTAACTGAAAAAGCAATATCTGGTCTTGTGAGAGTTAAGTATTGTAAAGCTCCAACAATGCTTCTATACCTTGTACCATCATCTGGCCCAAGAGGATCTCCTTCAGATATTGAAAGCTTTTCTGATGCTGAGAGTGGTGTGGGCAATGTCTTGCATCCCTTTAACCCTACTCTATTAAGCAATTCCAAAGCATATTTTTCTTGTGTTAGCACAATGCCATGATTCATGCGCTTGACCTCTATTCCCAAGAAATAATGAAGATCACCAAGGTCCTTCAATGCAAATGCCGAACCAAGGTCTTGAAGGAGAGCTGTTATTGCTTTGTTGGAAGAACTAGTGACAATAATATCATCAACATATACCAACACATAAATTGTAATACCTGACTTGTTGTAAATAAACAATGAGGTATCTGCCTTTGATGCCAGGAAACCAAGTTCTTGCAACTTTGTACTCAGCTTGAAGAACCACGCTCTCGGAGCTTGTTTGAGCCCATATAGTGACTTGTCAAGTTTGCACACATGAAATGGTGCCTTTGGATTCTCATAGCCAGGCGGCTGCTTCATATAGACATCTTCTTCCAGAACGCCGTGAAGGAACGCATTCTTCACATCTAACTGTCTTAGACTCCATCCTTGTGAAACTGAAATAGCTAAAACAAGTCTAATAGTAGCAGCTTTAACAACAGGACTAAATGTATCCTCATAATCTATACCATATCTTTGTTTGAAGCCCTTTGCTACTAACCTAGCCTTGTATCTATCTATAGTTCCATCAGCTTTTCTTTTTATTCTATATACCCACTTACAATCTATAAGGTTACTACCTTGTTGTTTGGGAACTAGATGCCATGTTTTATTATCTATTAGTGCCTTATATTCTTCATCCATTGCATTTTTCCAATCCTTGTTGTTAAGAGCTACTTGTAAGCTTTCAGGCTCTTCACTAATTGAACAGGAAAGACCATACCGAATTGTTCCATCTGAATACTTTTTCGGTTTTGAATTACCGGTCTTTGATCTTGTTCGGTGAACAGGTTCCGATGGCACACCAGGGGCTGCAGGTGCACCATCCGCATCTGATCTGCCTGCTCCTGATGCCTGCTCGGATCCCGACTAGGATCCTGTCGGGGCTGGCGACGCGCTTTCCCGCGCTGGCGACGTGGCGCCGCGTGGTTCGTCGGCGTCGCTGCTCGAGGTGGCGCTCGTGGGCGACACACGCCCTGCTGCTGTCGGCTGGTGCGATGTTGGCGGGGACCGCAGACCAGGAGAGGGCCCGCGACGAGACGTGGCACCGTCTGGTTGGGAGCGCGCGACACGGGATGATTCGCTGCTGTACGAGGTTTCCGTGGGCCGAGGCGAATCTTCCTCGTGTCCAGCGCCACCATGCGATGACAAGCTGATTTCTTCACCGTTTTGCACCAAATTTTCTCCTGCACCTCGCTGTGCCTGCAAGGGACTTAGATCACCAGGGACAATAGAGTCATTAGGTGTTAGATCAATGCATTGGTTTTCCCCCTTTTGATGTGACACCGATGGAAGTTGGAGATGCTCCGGTAGAAGAAGAATTTCTCGGCGTAGAAGGGAACCAGCATTGGAATGAAGTTTGGAGAAAGGGAAAACCGTTTCATCAAAGACAACATCCCTTGAGATATAGACTCGACCAGAAGTGACATCTAGACACTTGACCCCCTTGTGCATGTTACTATAGCCGATGAACACACATTGTTTGGATCAAAAGGCCAACTTGCGTGTGTTGTATGGTCTGAGGTTTGGCCAGCAGGCACAACCAAAGATGCGAAGGGAGGCATAATCAGGGGATTTGTGGAGTAGACGCTCTAATGGTGTGTCATCATCAATTACTTTGGATGGTAACATGTTAATAAGATATGTGGCGGTTAAGAATGCCTCATCCCAAAATTTTAGAGGCATAGATGCATGAGCTAAAAGAGCAAGCCCTACTTCCACAATGTGGCGGTGCTTGCGTTCAGCCGACCCATTTTGTTGATGGGTGTGAGGGCAAGACACATGATGTTCAATGCCAATGTTTTGGAAGAAGGAGTTTAGTTTCTCATATTCACCACCCCAATCTGATTGCATGGCAAGGATTTTTGTGTCAAATTGTCGTTCAACAAGGCTTTGAAATCGATGAAAGACTTCAAAAACTTCAGATTTCTTTTTAAGAAAATAAATCCACACATACTTGCTAAAGTCATCAATGAAACTTACATAGTAGGTGTATTTTCCTACTGAACTAGGGGCGGGACCCCATACATCGGAGAACACAAGTTGCAAGGGTTTGATGGAAACACTAGTGGATCTTGTATAAGATAATTGATGACTTTTTGCTCTTTGACAAGAATCACAAACAGATTCAGTGTCAGATTTATTTAGGCTAGGAATACCATAATGACTAAGAATTTGTTGAACAACTCGAAAAGAAGGGTGCCCTAATCGATCATGCCATCTAGATGCTGGAAGCTTGACGGCACTAAGCACTTGATTATTCCTGAATGATGATGAAGAAACCAACGGGTAGAGACCTCTTGTGCATCTACCTCTAAGAAGAACCTTCTTCGTTACCTGATCCTTGACATAAAAATACCAAGGGTGAAATTCAATGAATACATGATTGTCTAAAGTGAGACGATGAATAGAGGCAAGATTCTTTGTGGCATTAGGAACATGAAGAACTTTGTTGAGATGTAAATTTTTAGATGGGGTTTTAACAATTGCATGACCAACATGACTAATGCTCATACCTTGTCCATTGGCCGCATGGATTTGATCACGGCCCTTGTATTTCTCCTTCATGGTGAGCTTGTCAAGCTCACCAGTGATGTGGTCGGTAGCACCAGAGTCGCCATACCAGTTGGTGTCCACCCCGTAGGAGGCAACATTTGCTCCCTTCTCCTCCTCTTCTTCTTCATCGTCGGAGTAGCGATGCCAGCACCTCCATGCCGGGTGTCCCGGCTTGTCGCAGATCTGGCAGATGAGGTCGCGGTCTTTGCCGCCCTTGTTGCCGCCACCATGGCGACCGCGGCCACGGCCTCCTTGATCTTGGTGACGTCCTTGTCCTCGGCCATAGCCACGGCCACCTCCTCGGCCACGGTTTGCACCACGGCCACCACGGCGGCCACCACCACCACGTCCACGAGATGCGGCGTTGGCGGAGGATTTGCCGACGTCGCCGTCGGTTCCGATGAGGAGGCGCATGTGGTTATCGTAGGAGTCGAGCTGAGCGTAGAGATCAGCCACAGTGACCTTGTGATCGGGGTTGGCCCCGATGGCGGCGAAGAGGGGGTTGTAGGGGTCGTCTAGCCCGGCGAGGAGGTACTCCACCACCTCGTCTTCCTCCATGGGACGACCCGCGGCGGCGAGTTCGTCAGTGATCGCCTTCACGGCAGCAAAGTACTGCGTCGTGGTCTTCCCTTCCTTTTTGGTGTTGGCGAGCCGCACACGCAGGTTGGCGATGCGGGTGCGAGACTTGGCGGCGAACATGGATTTGATGGCGAGCCAAACCGTTGACGCCGTCCTCATCCCGATGCACGAGACAAGGATCTCCTTGGACAATGATGCCAACAAATAGTGGAGGACCTGTTGGTCAGTCTGAACCCAATTTTCATAATCGGGATTGCTCACCTCAATTTGGCCTTTGCCGTCGCTGTTGTCGACGGTGATTTTCTCCGATGGCGCCTTGTTGGTTCCGTCGAGGAATCCCATCAGGCGAGCGCCGCGTACGGCGGGGAGGACTTGTGTCTCCCATAGCAGGAAGTTCTCCCGCGTGAGCTTCTCGGCGGTGCCCTGCGTTGGGAGCGGGCTGACCATGCCGACGGAGGACGAAGAGCTCATAGCTAGGGTTTTAGATGTGTTTAGGAAGAAATGGCTCTGATACCATGTGATTGTTTTGGTTTAACGTATGCCTCTGGCAGGGACGGTTCGTGTTAATATATAGGGGCATAGAGATATACATCAGAGGTTACAAACGGTAGAGAGAAAAGGGGAGATCGATCTGATCTTTATCATAGATCAGTCGATGGTTACAACAACCTCAATTCTATCTATATCAACCGATTGTATCTAAAATACCAACGTGCCAACAATGTTGTACACGTTAACAAGCTGTTCAGAGGTCCTTAGAAAAATTATAAAGATGTCAAACTTTTCTTTGCTATAAAGATGCCAAAATTATAAACAGTTAGCTGTTTAGATGCACTTTCAGAAGGGTAGTGTGCAACGTGGGAGGCTGGTCGATTTTGAATCTCACACAGGAGAATAAGGGGGATTTGACAATTTACCGAACTTTTCTTTGCTATATGGGCTATTTGTACTTTTGGCCCGTGGAACGGGGCACGCCAGCACGAGAGATCTGTCGATAAATTGATGATCACGCCGACGAAAGCACCGGCTTCAATTTGATGATCACGCCGACGAAAGCACCGGCTTCAATTTCTGGCGAAAATCTACGATCGGTCCATACTTTTGCTCCCAGGCCCGAACATTGGGATGCCTGGAAACGACGAAGTACCACCGGAGACGAACCAACAAGTCGGAAGAGGCGCACCGCCCGTGCCAACCAGCCGCGGCGCCGGCGGCCGCCACCCTGCGAACCCCTCCCCGCGCCATCGCGTATTACACTTCTATGTCCCCATCATCGAGGGGCGGGAGATTATTTCCGTCGATTCGCGTGGGCTACTCGCCGCATCTGGTCCCGACTTGGACGACGGGCCGGTGATCTTTGTAGACATAGATACGGATGGGAAATTATCCACGGAGGGCTATCGTATTCCCGGCGAGCCATTTGAAAGCATGGATCAACTCATCCACGCGACCGGTGTCCACTTGCTCACCAGTTCCTGCCGCCACGACCTGCCTCAGTATGTGCCCCTCTCAATGCCTGCATCACCAGTTTTCTGCTTGCGTTGTCGAAATCTGAACTTTTTTTCTGTGTCGATCTATGGGGATTGCTTGCTTTCACCTCTGTACTTCAGGATCCATGTCATAAGTTGCTGGTAGATGATTGGAGGTCTTCCTGCTATATTCGTAGGAAGAAAACAGAATGCGTTTTTAGCTGGCCATAGCACGATGATAATATGTAGTACAGTACTATTATCCATATCTTAAGAGAAGATGAATTGTTCTTCTGCTCATTGAGCCTTCTTGTTCCACTTCAGGTATGAGGAGCAGCAGCATGTGGGAGGCACCGCATCTCCGTCTTCGCAGATGCCTAGTCCAGAACTTCGGCGCCTCTACTCTGAAGCCTTCCGTCGTCTGCCGTATGACCATTGTCACCTCTCCCTATCTTTACTCTTGCATTCTCTATTCCTCCTCTAGTTGATAGAGTACCTAGTGGTTCTATTTACCGACCTGGATTGATTGGTGGGCACCTACGGGGGATTCTTGTGCAGAGATATGTACTTCAGTTGGATTCCTCTCTGGTAGATTACCAGCTACCTCTAGATTTCTAGAATCTTCATTATTAGGAGGTTTTTTTTTCTGTTCACTTGCCATTGCACAGTTGTAATATAAATTATTCATTCATCTCCAAAATAAATTGTTGTTCTGCTGATCTCGCCTGCTTGTTTCACTTCAGGTGTAAGGAGGGGGTCTTGTGGCTGAACCTGCCTGCGGGCAAAAACTAAAACAACATGACCTCTCTTCCGTGAAGGACTTACTGAACACTTCAACATTGGAGTTGTCCACCACTTCGACGTCTTCTATGCAGATGCCAACTCAGCCTTGGCGCTGTCTTTCCTCATCACCTATTTGGGCCTTGCCACGTCTAAGCCGGGGAATCATATTTTACATCAGGATCGATCTGAATGAATCTTACCACACATACCCTGACGTGGGTGGGCCGTTTCAGAGCTTACAAGCAGCTCACAATGCTATTGATCGCTATCTTCAGGAACAACAGGCTCCAACAAGGTAACCTTCCGGAACTGTATTTCATTAGTTTATTTCTCCTGTTTGGTGTGCACATTTGCAATTCATTACATTCAAACAATGTTGTGCAATGTTTATGTGATTTAGTCCATCCAGTGTTCACAGCATGAATCAGGAATAGAATAAATGTCCTTAAGTTATGTTAGACTGCAGAAAATCTGACAAGTTGGTTGAAAAAAAATCCATCCTATGTTATTTATTGTTTTGTGCCATGGGAGAAGCATTTTCTTGTAACCATATTTGTGAGAGAGTAGTCGAGATAGTGAATAAATCTTAAGCACAGATGAGCATTAGCAAAGTGCATACAGCTGCTATGCTGCCACTTCGTATGTAGGTATATTTATATCTGGATTGGTTAGCTTTAGCCAGCACCCGCACAGCTCTGTTACCATGAACAAAACAATGGTGATTCTTTTTTAGTAAAAAAAATGCATTTAGAACTTATATGCATGCAAACAGTTCAGTTTTGTATCTTGCTTTTGTTCATTATACTGCCTCTAAGCACTGTTAGAGGTAACTTGGAAGCTGTGCATCCTATTCAACTACATTCAACACAAATTACCAGTTCACTGTTAACCTATGTTGGACGGATAACATCGACATAATACTTAATATCACTCTTTTCCTCCTTTTTTCAGAAGATATAATCTGCTAATCATATATTAATGCCCTGATCTAAACTAGGTTCACGCAGCGACAATGTCTTAACTGGCCTGATGGCACAAGGAAGAAGCTTTTGGAATCGCAAATTGATGAAAGGTGTGACTGGAAGCGCCAGTTGGTCCAAGCTCTGGTGGACAAGTACAATGATTACCGCCATCTTATGGGGGTTTGATCTCTGTCCCTCCCCACAAACACTCTTTTTTTTCCTTTTGCAGGCTTGCACTGTGTTGCTGTCTTATTCATGTAACAGTTTGTTGATGATCATATTAAATATTTCTTAATTTTAATAGGACCGTGCATACAAACTCAAAGATGTTGTGCTCTACAACTCAGTTTTTGGGGCCAATGACCATACTAGGTTGTATGGTCATATTAATTTCACAATGAAAGGAGCTGAGGATTCTGACTGTGGCATCGATGATCTATTCTTTGCTGAAGTCACAATTAAACGGGCAGAGTATTCAGAATTAATGGTCAGCTGTTTCTGCATGGTTAAACCTACTGACAACGGTATGGTATAATACTCTTCTATTTACCTACATATTGTTCAAAATATGTTGTGGTTGTACTAATGTGAACTTATTTGTTAACTAATGCACACTCTTTAGCTCATTACAATGGAATTGCATTTGGGTTATCTTGTCACTTGAGCAGATTTGATATCTCAAACTAGTTCATGCAGCCATGTAATATATGTGTTGAAATGTTTTTTTTTTTTTTTGCCTTCAGTTGTTCAGCCATTCTTATGTGATTGTAGCTCGTCAGTTATTTGGCAGTTAAATGAAAATTTCCTTTGTATAAAAATAAAGGTCTTTGCTACGGTTGTGATGTGAAGCACCCCAATGATGCTGCCGCATATACTGGTGCTGGAGTTAACTCACAGCGCGCATGTCCTATATTTGGCAATATGAAATGGAAGTGCCGTAACGAAACTGTATGTATAATGATTTATTCCATGCTGAGATGTTGTTTAACATTTGAGTTGCTTTATTCACTACTATTATTTACATGCTTTTATAGTTGCAAGAGGAGGAAGATAGGGTAAGAAGTTTATATAAGGGCCAGGTATATCTTAGGCGGCAGAGTGCCATAACATCATGGTTTCTTGGTTGACTGATTTCTTGCTTCTCTATTTTTGTTAGGGTCTTGATGCTCCGGATTATTTGGAGAGAGTGAAAGAAGAGATGACACTTAAGCCATTCAGGCCTAAATATCTGGATGTGGCTATGCATGAAGACTAAGTATGGCGCTGGAGTGGAAGAATAAGGGCCTAACCCTCTGAAATTCCTTGTGACTGAAAGAACATATGTTTTAATGCTATAAGCTTGTCCATTTGTAGACTCTTAGTATGTCTTGTTGCTAAGACACCGAAAAGAAAGAACATTTGGGTTGGGATGGACCTATCTAAGTTAGTGGCTGCTAATCTTAGGAAAGTTCATATATCCAAATGGAATTGTACACTTAAACAGTGATTGGTTGTCTTACAAATTCACAACCGCGCTGCTTCTGCTTACATAGGTTGATGCCAAAATAAAATGATTTTAAACATGTAAACGCAATCAAAACAATTACTCTGTATCCGTTTCTTAAGTTTTCTGCATTTTTGCACCTTGTGCGTTGGCATGCAGCTTTGAGAATAGAACCTAACGGTGTCTCCAATGTGGATTTAAGGCTTGGCCATAATGGAAAAAGTGGCGGAATTGGTTCCTTTGACGCGACCTTGGGGGAGGGGCGTAGTTTGCACCTAGGCAGGCGCTACCAGTTGACCTTAGGAGTAAGATGAGAACTGAGTGCCAACTTAGGGCATGTTCAATCCTAGGCACTTCTTAGGGCGCTTCAGCAAAGAAATTCTAGCAATTAATCCTAGCGTTCATGCAATAGTTTCAGAGCTCCAACGCATGATTTCACTTTACGACGCTTATTTCTCCAACGGGCTGGCTCTGTTTTTTTCCGCCGCAAGCCAAACACTGAGCAAGCAGCCGGCGCAAGGTTATGCGTCTACTCCTCTAAATAAGCGCCCAAGGAACGGGATTGCATGTCACAACTACCGACTGACTGGGTTCAAAATCCAGGCGCCCCTATAGAAACGCCTGCATTGTAGATGCCCTTAGTGGCAAGGATTGTAAGTGCGCAACTAGCCCACCCGGATTTGAATCTTACATAGCGGTAATTTCGCTGGTAGAGGCGGAATTTAAACCGGATTATCATCCTAGCATCCATACGTGAGGAGAGTTTTATCCTACCTAACAACATTGGCGGAGCTGCTCAATGACATGTTGTCAAGCGACAACACACAAAAAACATATATGCAATAAACACTAGCTATGAATAAACTTAATTGACCTCATAAATCAACTTTTGACACCGGTGTAATTCTTTTTTGAGCTTTGACATCCTGTCTGCTATAACCAGCTCCACCACTGCCTAACAACGTAGTATGGCCAAGGGAGGGAACATTCTCCCATATGTCAACATCTATGTATTGTACTGCAGCTGCACTCCATTGAGATTGTACTATTCAACCATGTTTTCAGGAGCTAGGCAGTGGGCGCCGACAGCTGCGAGAGGGGGGGGCGAGGAGGCGAGGAGAGGCCAAGACCGGCGGCTAGGGTTAACCGCCTGAGTTTCCCGGTGGGGGGTGTTCTGTTTTTTAGTCAGTATTCCTTCCAAATTTGAAACCACTACCTGCTTCTTGTTGGAGGTGGATAGATTTTACTACTCCTTTATGCTCAAATTAATTGTCGCGTCAAAACGAGCACGATCCAAACAATATATGTCTTTTTTTTTAGATCAAATTGGCTGCACTTTATTAGAACTCGGCCTCAGCCGTCACCCTTGCTCCTACAAAGTCTGGAACCTGACCCAACCAGGCCAAACAATATATGTCGTTTTTCAAGTTCTCCCGCAGGTTGTACCTTGTGCGTTGCATGCAGCTTCGGGGATAGGATGGTTTGGCTTCCACCAAACCAAATTTTAGAGTACCCTTCAAATTACAGTGAGCACTTGAAAAGTTTAGATCATACAAGGTGGGAAATACATCAGGTTTCGCTACAAAATAAGTGCAACATGCAACATCAGTTTGTCTACAGAGGTGTGTGGCAACTGAAAAATCAGGAGAAACATCAAACAAACCCCATCAGATCATCAGCCCACCATTAAGGGCGAAATAAGTAACAGTCAAGAGCTCTTATTCCCCAAACATGTATATTCAGAGATACGTCATCAGATATCATACTCGCAAACGGCACAAGAGGAGTTATCTGAATCCTGAAGTGAAGAACTCAACAGAACAAAGCACACTCATTATACATAGTTCATTTATCCATTCAGCAAGCGCCAACTAAAGCAGGCAACATCCCTAAAGAAAAACTAAGCGGGCAACAACAATCCAAGCTTCCATGCTCGATGCCAGCAGACAGAGCTTCATGCTGTACATTTTGGAAGCCTGATTCATGGCGCTGTGCTCCTATTCAGTCAGTTTCATGGTCTGGGCGAGGGGTATACCAGTCAGGATACCTCCCCATTCTTCTCAGCAGCCTCGTGTACGAGGACTCCGGCATGAGAGCCCCCTCTTCCTCGTCGATCTCTTCCTGCGTTTTCGGCAACCCATCGGGGACGGGGAAAGGCCTCGGCTTCGTTGCCTGCACCGAGGAGCTTGCTGGTACTGAACTCTGAGCTTTCTCGGCCATTTTCTTCCGTAAGTCTGAACGGTGATGGATGCTACTGATAAGGTACTTTGGATCTGACCGTGACTCCTTCACCATCCTCGCAATATCATCTTGGGGTAGCTCTTTCTGGAAATGGAGAAAAATAAGTTAGTTGGACTGGATCGGCACAAGTAGCATGAAGTTACCAGATACCTTTGCTGATAGTGCAGAATGCTGATGATGAATTTAGTAACTAGAAAAGGTGGTTTTGATCACTGCATACCTCAAGTTCATTGAGTTCAAAATAGGCATCCCAGCAGCTGCAACATTCATCGCCTTCAAGGGTCGTGCAATAATCTGTACCCAGATAAGAAGAGTCACTGTTAGAACAATTTTAGATCGATCAACACTGTTACAATCCTGAGTCAGTAACTTCTTTATAGCTTAGAGATCAGCACAATTCACATCTCGGGCTAATTAATCTAATTAATCTGAAACTCAAATGATTTTCTAGAAATTCTAAAACTTAAATGTATTTGGGATGCTGAATTAGCACTCTATATTTGCGAACTATGTGAGCGCCATGAAATTAGCGCTCGAATTTGAAGCAAGCCAGCAATCGAATTTACGCGGTTTAACCTTGGCAGAAAGCCGCATCACACTCACACGCATTAAAAAGTTCAGAAAAAAGTTAGTTAGCAACTCAGATACTACTCAAACAAAGAATTAGAGCCTTAGAGGAGAGCAGCATACCTGTGATCTGGTCCTTGGTGCGCTGCACGAGGGGCTTCTCCTGCTTGAAGAACTCGTCGAGGATGCTGCGGCTGGAGCTGAAGGGCTCGCGCTTCGGGATCGAGCCGTAGTCCCGCAGCGCGCGCACCACCACAGCGCGGGGCCAAGCCACTGAGCTCGTGGCGGTGTGGGTGGCGGAGTACGCCGGCGTCGTCGCCGGCGACAGCGGCCGGAGAGCGGTGGAGGACAGCATTATTTGCGGCTTTGGTTCTTGTCTCGTTGGTTTAACTTTGGTGGCTTCAGGGTAGAGCTATGGATTGGTTCGAAGCTTTTGTTTCTATATAGAGCAGTACATCGGGAATGGATAAGGATCGGTTCTGAATCTGAGATACACTGTCCATGATGTGATGGGAGGAATTATTGTGTGCTCTTTTCCGCTTTTGCATTATAATCTCTCTATAAAGAAATTTAACATACACATCCTCACAATTTGCTTCACACCTTGTTTGACATCCTTGAAACAAGTTTTAGCCCCAATATAGCAACCACACCATACAACCCATGAAAGATCAAAATGAAGAAAAGCTGAGGGTAGCAGAAAAACATGCCTAAAAGAAAAGAAAAAAACGAAATGGAGACTAAGGAGGACTGACTAAACATTGGTTACCCGCAAGGTTGCGCCCTCGGAAGATATACCACCACACTCCTAGCACCGAAGCGACAAGTGCCAAGCAGCATGTTTAAGAAGGAAAGTGAGACACACACTACCCGGACCAACTGATCCTAAGGTTCCCCTGGCAAGGGAAGTAGGTCGAGCCGATAAGGATTTCTCCCGAAAAAACCCATCCACAACCCTCAGACGATCTGATGCATATGAGCCTCGGAAAGCCGAAGCCTCGAGACCACCAACTTGGCGCCCACCAGCATGCACCACTACGGTCACGAAGTCTCCATAGTGGTCTCAGCGAAGCAACTGCGACGAGGCCTGCACGACGAAGGCGACGGTAGTTCAAAATGGAGCCAGCAGTACCGCGACCATGCAGGAGGGAATAAACTCCACCCCATGAGGAGGGGGTAGTCGACTGGACGCGGTACAGAGCACACCAGACCTGTTGGGTCCAGCTGGCCCGTAAAGTCCTCACGGAGGCACATCAATCCTAAGAGGGTCCAGCGAGCTCCGTAAAGCTTGCTGCTACGCTGCAACAAGCCGGCCAACGACGCCACCATCCTTATCCTTGAGCTCACCGTCGCACCATCTCAGGACGCGTCACCATCATCACGAGTAGGACGGCCCGCCTTAACCCAGATGGGGATGCCCATCTGCACTTCTTCGCTGCGTCACCGCTCCACCGCGTCGCCCACACTTTGCTTATCACTCACGTCGCTGGGTCGTTTCGTCCAGCGCGTCTAGAGCAACACCCCTGCCGACATTGAGCCTCGCGTGAGTACTGCCACGGGTGGGAAGCAGGGGCCTGCCGCCGCCGGCTCCGTGCGGGCCCAACCCGACGGCGACAACGGGGATATGTTCATGAGCGAAGGTTGGGGCGGCGACTCTGTCACCCCACACGAGAGCAAAGTTAGGTGTTTTGTTCCTCACCCGCACCTTTACATGGGAAAGCTCCGCCAATTTGCCCCACATCTTGTTTGACATTACCAAGCAGAGATGGACTTTGTAGCACTCTTCATTCTCAATGCCAAATGACGTGTAGCTCTCGTGCATATGCATAGATCGATAAATAAAAGATGATTCTAATGTATATAGTGTTATCACACGTACTACTAATACCGTAAGCAATTCAAATGGTGCACCCAAAAGATGGATGGATATTCTTGAGACCTAGGAACTTGTCTGCGAAACTATAATTCTCCAAGGATGAGAGTGTTAACACCGATATTTTCCCAATCGTTGTCAGACTCGCTGGCAAAGTGGGAATAAAATATCTTTCAGACGGATGCTATCATGCTCCCTTTGTATTCCTTTGGTTCCTTGTTTGCGTACCCGGTATTGGACATCTGTCTCGTCCACTCTGTTTTTTTGGCAAAACTTATCCCGTCCAGCTGGGCAGTTGCAGATTTTGATGGGTAAGATTAGATTGCGGTTTTGCAACCATGAGCCTCGGTTTTGTATTCTAGAAAAGAAAACCATGAGCCTCGGTTTAGCCTTTTGCGTAAAGCCTGCATGTTCATCTGCAACTGCAAAGACTATAACTATGGGGATCGAAGATATTGATGCAAATGGTCAATATTAGGATACCATCTATTTTCATTAGTTCAACAAAATGAACTTATTTTTATGATGACATAATTATTTTGAAAATTTTAGTTTATTTACTTTTCACTAAAGAAGGTAGATGATACAAAATATCTAAAAAGATACTGACCTTGGCAAAGGGATGAACGCGCTTCGCGCTGTGACACATGGCTCAACATGGTGTAAGAAAAACCAGCCATAAGTGGTATCTTTCCATGATATTTGACGCAATGGAAAGCAAAATGAGGGCGATAGATGAGAGAGATGGACACGAGAAGGTGTGGTGTCTCACTTTTTCCTTTAATTAAAAATTGATTTTTTTAAATGGAACATCTTGAGAACAATACCTCTAAATTACGAACAATTTTTTTTACTTTTATGATCCTCCCGTCGTGATCTTCAAAATTATATCTCATGTTGATAGATTTTCTGAAACTATTTTTTAATGTACATTCGAACTTACCACAATTATATTTTGGATGCACTTGAGTTTTAGTCGTAGTTGTACTTCGGGTTTTTGTGTACTTTGTACTTCAGGTTTTGAGTTTATTTTGTTTTTTTCAATGGACTTCAGGTTGTGTACTTTGTACTTTGTGATTCCGTTTCGGTAATGTTTGTACTTTTGCATTTCGGCTTTTAGTATAGATTGTCCTTCCGTTTCAGTATAGCTTGTGTATTTTGGTTTTCGTTATATTTGTACTTTCGAATACTTAGAAGTGACCTATGTTGCACTTGAAAGTACTGCAAGGAAGCACGCCCACGGAAAATGATCCACGTTGATAAGCTTCGTTCGTTCGATTCTCATCTGAGGGTAACAGTCCGAACTGCTGGAAACCCACCGAAACAGGCCGGCCCAAAGCCCAGGTCGGGGAAGAGAAGACGGAAAACAGCTCTCAGAAAGGAAATAACCCGTCTAGAACACTTTTGGAACCCGGCTACGGGCGAGGTCGATATCACGCCCATCAATGATTGCTTTGCGATTAGTATCTAATATAGCGAATTATTTATACGTTGATTTTCTCTGATTTAACATGGTGGATACGTAAGCTTATACATACCGCGTCCCGTATGCATGTGCGGGTGCTTTAAATGAAACTT
Organism: Lolium rigidum; assembly: GCF_022539505.1. Lineage (NCBI taxonomy): Eukaryota > Viridiplantae > Streptophyta > Magnoliopsida > Poales > Poaceae > Lolium > Lolium rigidum. The sequence goes on from NC_061510.1 coordinate 380,457,773, forward strand.
CGGTTCATGTCTAACTGGCAGGGATTCTGGTGAATTAGTGTTAGAATTGTGTTGTTAGCCACTAGCTCATTAGTACCCCATCAGTGCATGTGCATGCATCATCTTTGCATTATACTAACATAATTCCTAGTAATAACCATAATTCTGAAGCATTATTTAAATAATGGAAATATTTGTTGGCGGCTAAAACAATTAACTAATGGTGGAGATAGTAAAAATGATCGGGTCAAAACAAAAATTTCTAAAATACATTTTTTTTACCAATTATGTAGATATAAAAAATCCAAACAAAGCATTTTGTCCTAATGGTGGAAATAGTAAAAACAAATTGAACCTGTACGAATCTAACAATCTAACATGAATATCAAGATAAAAAATGTTGAATGTAAAAAAGATGCCATTTTGTACTAATTCTAAAACGGACATTTTGTACGAATGGTTTTGTGTTATAATTTTTTTTTGAAACAATATTTTTAAAATATGGAAATATCCATTAGCAGTTCTCCCAAATTAATTAATGATGGAAAAAAATCTCTTAACATTATTAATGGACCATTTTGATCGGACGAAAAAGGGCCATTTGGATCGGAATAAAAGACACACATTATTTTGTTACAGTCATTTGGATCGGAAGAAATAACAACTATATTGGAATGTGATCAAGGAAAATCTGTACAAATCACACACAGCCGAGAGGAACAAAAAGAAAGAGGAAATTGAAGAAATTGAACACGGCGCTTGAAGGAGAGGGAGCGGGCCTGGAGCTCAGCAGTACCAGCACGCTGGCGCGGAGCTGCGCATCCACAGCAAGAACTGGCCGTGCCTGTGCCCCGCCGTCGGCCGGCCAGCCGCCATGACCTCGAGGCGGACCTGCACCTCATCGACGGTTTCACTGCCACGGGGGGCCCTTCCGGTACGACGCCAGACGCAGCGTCATACGCCTGCTGCAGTTGCGGAAGGGCAACGTCAAGGAGCACGTCAAGCGCGCCAGGGACCTCGGCGTCGACCCCGTCGCGCCGGAGCATGGGCTATGGTAACTGCGCCGTCGCCAGCCCGACGGAGCGCGGGGAAGGCGGCGGAGACGAAGGCCGCGGCCCAGGGGCGGAAGCTGGAGCCGGCCCACCCGGGCGGCAGGAGGTTGAAGTAAGCCAAGCGGCGGCGGCCCTTGAGGAGGATGTGGTGCGCGGTGGGGAAGCGGCGCAAGCGCCGGCCGGGGAGGCGGCGAGGATGTTGCGGACGGCGAGGGAGATGCGGGTGGCAGACGAAGGAGGCGACGCTACGGTCGCGCGGGGCGGCGAGGAACTGGAGCACGGTTTGGAGGATGTTGTCGAGCACTCGAGCACCTGGTCCGGCGGCGGCGTGGCGCACGGCCGCTTGGGCGGGGCCTGGTCCTTTTCCTCCTCCGACATGGTGCGCACGGAGGAGTGCGCGGAGGGGGAGGCGGCGCTGTACAGATTGAAATCCGGCTTCATCGGCATGGGCATCCGCCGCCCGCCGTCGTGGAGGTGGGATCTTGGCTAACGAAGAAGGAGCCGGCGCCACCCCCACCGCGGCCTGCGCCCGGAGCCCTCCGCCACGCGAGCTAGCCGTGGCGGCAATGGCAATGGAGCTCAAGGGCGCGCGCGGGAGGTGGCGCTGTCGGTTGGCATCGGGGCGGCGCGCGGGAAGTGGCGTTGTCGGTTGGCATCGGGGCGGCGTGCTTGAGACCGGCAAGGAGGAAGCGTTGAGGACTGCCAGGAAGTGCGCTGGAGAGAGACGACGAGCGGGTGGTGGTGTAAAGTCGAAACAGAAAGCAGTTCCGACGGGAGGAGGAGAGGGAAGTTAGGACAGGGATTCAGTGACATTACAACAGCATGGCACGCTGTGCCATGACCTCCCATCCACCCTACACTTTCCATCTAACGGCTGTAATCAAGCGATCTGAAAATTTTAATAATTTTATCTTTTTTGCTGCGTCCAAAATACAAAGTATTTTCGATTCAAACTTTCCATACTTACAACATGATTCGTTGGCAACATGTACATTTTTTGTTTTAAATTTTTTGATGATTTTTTAAGAAAATATTGAAAATCATCAAAAAATTCAAAACAAAAAATATTCGTATTGCCAACGAATCATGTTGTGAGTACGGAAAGTTTGAATCGAAAATATTTTGTATTTTAGGCGCAGCAAAAATAACAAATATGGCAAAAAAAATTGATCGTTTGATTGCAGCCGTTAGATGAAAAGTGTAGGGTGGATGGGAGGTCATGGCACAGCGTGCCATGCTGTTGTAATATCACTGAATCCCTGTCCGGGAAGTTAATAGCCAAGTTAATGCTTGTGTCAGACACGATGGAAATACACTTCATATACGTAATGAGAATACATATGTTGATACACACGTGGTGCCTCTTTATTGGCTGCGTTTTCATCCTCGGGAGTACCCGGGTTCCGATCGGCATTTTCGGTCTAGAATTCCCCTTTCGTAGCCTTCGCGGGTCGCTCGCAGAAGCTCACCGGCACGCCGTAGACGCTGCTCCCAACCAGTTTTTTTTAGATAGAATGCACTAAGTGCCCGATTTTAAATTAATAAAGCCCGCAGGTTCGGTAACAACAGGTTATTACATGCTGCGGCATACAGCTTCGCCAAGTAAAACAGGGCTGCGGCATACAGCTTAGCCAACACGGAAATTAAACAGCCGAACACGGAGACCTTCCCCCTGGAGGTGTTCCTGATGATGCCGCGTCAGTCCTTCTTGACGGCGCACTTGGTGCGTGGGCGGCGTGTAGAAGCCTGAGCTTGGTGGCCACCGTCCTGAGCCCCGGTCTGTCCAGAGGTTTGGCGAGCGGCGTCCAGAGCTGCAGGAAGAGCAAAGATTTGAAAATAATGTTAGCTGGATGTTTCATCAGCTTCGATTCAATGGTTAGCTTATTTCTGAAGTGCCATAAGGCCCAAGATTGGGCCAAGAACAACAGCCAAACCAAGCGTCTAAAGCTACCCGAGAGACTAGACACAATGGCATAGAGCTGTTGAAAGTTTGCCGGACACCAACTACACCCGAGTAGTTGGCGAAAGGCACTCCAGGCAAACTTGGCAGGGGAGCAGGCAAAGAAGATGTGGGTGGCGTCTTCCTCCACGCCGCACAGAGAGCACCGGCCATTCCCTGGCCCATGCCTCGCCGCAATATTGAGGCTAGAGGGAGTCTCGTCCGGGATAAGCTGCCGGAGAAGATCCTAACTTTGAGAGGGATTTTGGCCGCCGGACATCCTTGAAGTGAGCAATGGAGGCCCCAGCCGAGAGCTTCCCGTACATCGAGTTAACCGAAAACTTTCCGGATTGTTCCAACTTCCAACCGATCCTATCTCGCCCCTCGGATAGAACCGCATTCTCAATAATCTCACGGAGGTCTGTGCCATTCCTGCGGGGCTTCCACATCCAAGGCCCCGCGGAACCCCAATTGGGTGGAACCATCGCAAACCTGAAACACCGAGCAGCCCTGATTCAAAGCGATGCTGAACAGCCTAGGGAACTGGTCTTTGAGGGCTCTGTCGCCGTGCCAAACATCCAGCCAGAAAAGCGTTCTCTGACCATCGTTGACGTGGTAAGTCGCTCCCAGCTTAAAGAAGTGTTTGATCTTATGAATGCTACGCCAGAACTGCGAGCCACCCTGGCCCGAGCCCGCAAAAATGTTGTCAGCAGAGGTGTATTTTGCTCGCAAAATCTGGGCCCAGATGGGATTGTCCTCTTGAAACAGCTTCCACACCCACTTGAGCAAAAGTGCGATGTTCATCTTCTTGGAGTTAATAAGCCCTAAACCTCCGCAGGCTTTTGGTCGGCAAATCGCCGGCCAGTTGACCAAGTGATATTTTCTTTTAGGCCCCGCGCCCTCCCAGTAGAATTTGGCTCTGTGGGTATCAAATTTGGCGTGTACCCCATCCTGGAGCAGGAACATGCCCATAGCAAACATGGGAAGGCTACCCAGACAGGAATTTGAGAGGATAAGTCGTCCCCCTGACGACATGAACTTTCCCCACCAAGGTTCCACCCTACGAGCAAGCTTTTGCACCAAAAACAACCATTGTTCTCTGGTGAGTTTACGATCTGAAATAGGGAGACCAAGATATGTGAAAGGAAAAGCGCCTAGCTTGCAATTCAAAGCATCGGCCACCCTCTGCTCCCAACCAGTGCCCGTGCCTTCCTGGTCGCGGTGCTCGACCTCTGGGTTGCCGCTGCCCGGCGCGCGACGGCCGCGTCCTACAAAAGGAGTAGAAGCCTGTATCGGTCAGGTCACGGCGCTCGACCTCAGCGCTGCCGCTTGCTAGGCGCACGCCGGCTGCGTCCTCCAAGCGGAGGAGAAGGAGTGTCGTCCTGGTCACGGACCTCATCCTCTATTTCCACCACCATTGTGCCTGCTGCCCGCGTCTTCCTAGTTGGTGCTGTTGTACTCAATGAGAAGTCAAGTTGCTGTACATGTTCCTGCATATATGTAGAACTACACTGACTGTAATTTGTAAAAGCAAAATGTTATGAATAAATGTGTGTTCAGCGATTGTTCTTCTTCCAGTAAACTTTGTGCAAGTTGCTACTAACTGAATTGAACTAAATGGTAGGACATAACTAAACTTTGTGCAAATTCTGAATTGAACTAAATGGCGAGTTAATGTCTTGGCCTCGAATTCACGCGCGGCAAGTTAATGTCATTGCCTCGAATTCACGCGCGGCTCCCTCTATTTATCGCGGACCTACCGCGTCTAGCCGCATTCACCACCGCCGTCTCCTTTCTCCCCAGTCTTCTCTCTCCGAAACATCCTCGAGCAATGGCGGGCTACGGCGACGGCGCCGCGAACAACGACTTCGACCGGCGTTCTCTACACCAATGGGAGGCAAGGCTTCTGCACATGGCGGGCTACCCCGCGCCGCCGGACTTCTGCGTGCCCGGAGGCTGGCGCCTGAGCACGGGGGGCGTCCCGATCCCGCCGCCGCCAGTGGGAGGCGACGCCCTCGACGCCGAGATCGAGACTCTCAGCGATGAGAAAGCACACCGAGCCGAGGTTCTTCCCCGACAACTACGTCGCATGGAACGACTTCTTCCGGCGCAAGTACGGACGCGAGCTCGCGCCTCGATGGACCTCCCCCTCCTCCCGCGCTCGCCTGGTCCAGGTAGGACTGGGAGAGGGAGGATGCGAAGCAGTAGCGGCGCCTGCTGGACCTGTCGGCCGCGGGGCGCTGCCGCCGCACCCTTTAGACCGGCTAGAGGCGCGCCGCTCATCAAGCTGGAGGACTCCAGCGACGACGAGTGGTACCGGCCGACGTGCACGCCTCGGCGACCCTAGGCAGGGGTCCAGCCATTGGGCCCATGGCCAGAGCATCCAGCAGGCGCCTCCACCGCATGACGGCGAAGACTCCAACGACGACGACGACAGCTACTACACGATGTTCTACCGCCATTTCGGCATGTAGAACGCCGTGTTTTAAGTTTAGTTAATGTTTCCCTCTGGCCGAATTCAAATATATTACGAATTTGGCCTATATATGTAAGAACTCCCTATATATATTACATATCTGTAAATTTCGCCTAAGTTTGAACTTTTTCGTCTATTTATGTTTGAATTCGCCTATATTCCGTCTTTCTCCTGGACTCGTCGCTAGGAAAATGGACCTCCCAAACCGAAATTTACATCAACCCGATGCTATTTAGCACCGAATTTCAGCCTGAGGAGCATCAACGACTGGAGATTACGGAGAGAAAACCGAGAAAAACAGATGTTTACATGTGCGACGAGCAGAGCATCGCATTGGCGAGGTTTGGCGATCTCCTTCTCCATCTCCTTCTAGCGATCTCCTTCTGGATCTATTTTTCGCCCCGTTTTTTTTCCTCTGATTCTCGCGTCCTTTTTCCGCTCAGGCGCCTTTTCGGGAGCGCCTATCCTACGCTTTAAGCGGAAGCGAAGCATAGCTCCGCTTAAGGTTCTTGGTCCTGGGCCGCTCCAAACCTGGCCCAACAAAGGTACTGATTGCTTCTTTTTTCTGTTTAAATTAAATTTTAAAATGTGAACAAAATTCAAAACAGAACAAGATTCAAAAAGGAATAAAAATTAAAACTGAACAAATTCAAAACCGAACAATTTTAAAAGAAAAATTAAAATAAAAAAACCGTCATATTTCAACAAATTTAAAATTTGAACAAATTTCAAAGTTGAACAAATTTAAATTTGAACAAATTTCGGATTTGAACAATTTTATAACATGAACAAATTTTAAATTTGAACAAATTTCAGATTTGAACAATTTTATAACATGAACATTTTTTAGATCAGAAACAAAAAATAAATCTGAACAAATTACGAAATCAGCAAAACCAAATAAACCAGCAAAAACCGAAAAAATAGAGAAACCCAGAAAAACCAAACAGACTAGGCACGTTAATGGGCCGGCCAACACTATCCGCCGCTTCAGGCGGGAGCGAATCGCTCCCGCAATGAGCGGGGAATAGGGATTGCCCGCCTTTTCTGAGTAGCAGCACGAGGCTCTTCCCCAACCTGGGCTTTGGGCTGGCCTGTTTCAGTGGGTTTCCAGCAGTTCGGACTGTTACCGTTAGATGCGAATCGAACGAATGAAGCTGATCAACGTCCCTCTGCAGTTTTATGCACTAAGAGCATCTCCAGTCGCGTCCCTCAAAAAACGTCCGGCACAAATGATTTGGGACACGTTTAGGACCACGCCGGACAAAACGAGATCAAAAATCTGTACAGAAAAGAGACCCTTTCCAGCCGCGTCCCTCAAACAGCGTCCGGATGCATGCACTTTAATAGAAGGGACCACCTGTTGTGGATATACTTCATAGGTATACCATCGACATGGTCCGATTCCGGCAAACCAGGGTGGCCCACAGATGGTGGTGATGGCATATGCCCCACCGGGCAGCCCAGTTGTTGTTGTTGATCAAGATGGAAGATGTCCAACCCAGGAACAAGGAGTCGGATCCCAACCGAGCTACAAAGGTAGCCGGATCCGAACCGCCCTACGAAGGTAGCCGGATCCGAACCGCCCTACGAAGGTAGCCGGATCCGAACCGCCCTACAGAGGTACCCGGATCCGAACCGCCCTAGGAAGGTAGCCGGATCCGAACCGCCCTAGGAAGGTAGCCGGATCCGAACCGCCCTACAGAGGTACCCGGATCCGAACTGACCTAAAGAGGTACCCGGATCCGAAGAGGTCTATGCCAGGAGTCAGATCCGTGAAGGCCCATGAAGGAAGCCGGATCCATGACGACAAGTTAGGAATAGGTGGATCCTTGACGTACACGGCAAGACATTGTACCGTAGTTAGGCAACTTGTATTCCGGGTAAGACTCTCCGTAGAAACCCTAGATCCGGGCGCCTATATAAGCCGGATCCCGGGAGCCCTGAGGGGAGATCTCGAGCTAGAACCGAGACAACCACAACCATTGTAACAACGCACAAGCGCCCAGATAATTCCAGACAAGCAGCAGTAGGCCCTGTCATCGTGTAGGTGTTCCGAAGCTGGGTAACTCGCGTACTACCGTCCCGAGGACACTCCGCCCTATGGCCCCTACTTCTTTTCCCCCTCGTGAGGATCCCTCCTCCGAGGTACCGTCTACTAAGCAACGACAGTTGGCGCCCACCGTGGGGCTTGTGGCGTCTGGAGGTCAGAATCGGGCGGGTTCCACATCATCATCGGCGGAACCGTCGATTTCGACGGAAACACATTGGTAAGTTCCGCACGGACCGCCATCGAGCCGGAGACATTCGCGGAGATCCAATCTGAGCAGGATCCGCCCATAGCCGGAACCACCCTAGATCAGGAATTTCCAACTCCTACATGGACCGCCTTTGAGCAGGATACGTCCGCGGAAGAAGAATTTGAGCAGGAACCTCCTAAGGATGGATCCGCCTTATAATTTTTGAAAATTCGTCTTGCATTCAAATTTCGAAAATTTCTGCATGGCTCTGCAATTGCGGTAAAACTCGCACGGACCGCTACGAGCTGGATACGATCGCGACCAACCGGTCTGAAAATCTCCCGTTGAGATTTCCGGCTCGGATCTCCTGGAAACATGGATCCGGGTGAGATCGCTTGTCGTCTTTGATGGGAGCTTGGTTCCGCCAAGTTGTAGTTTTGCCTTGTCAGAGCCCAAGTGCAGCGCGGTTCCGACAGGGCTCGGTTGCTGGCTGCGTGATTTTGACAAGCTGAGCTGCAGCGCAGATTCATAGCTCTAAATCTTTGCGTATCCGCACCGGAGCTGATCCGTATGCTCAAACTGAGAAACGACCGTTTTTCTCAGTACTTGGCGGCTTGCAGGTCGACGAAAACTTCGGACTTGTGCGCGTGGGTACCAGGCATAGCCGGATCCATCTGGCCAAATACATGCTGCGTATACGGAATACCGAGGAAAAGTCATCTTTCGTACACGTGAAGATCTATTCGGAAGAGTACACGTACATGCTCCGTAAAATCCATGCAAGCACAGATGCTTCCGACATGGCTACTCCTCCACGTGAAGCAAAGAACAATTAAACTGCCGGCTGTCGTGATTCCGCTATGGCTGGCTAGCTATGCCGCCGCGGTGTGTTTTGATTCCTCCATGGCATGGCGTTGGTCTGTTTCCGACTCTGTCGTAGCTGGCTTTGCCGCTGCAGATTGTTTCGATTCCGCCTGAGCTGGCTTTGCCGCCGCGTTTGTTTCCGACCCCGTCTTGACCGCCTCTGCCGCCGCGGTTCGTTTAGAATCAGTTGCATGACATACAAGGACAAAGGCAGAACGAGTATCCACAGGAACGAAGGCGGAAACAATCGGGCTCGGTCACCTTCTGCCGGAGCACACGTCGCATGAATAAAAAGATGACTACAGCGATTCCGCCTAGTGGAAAAACTATGCATGTAATCTGCATCTTCACGTGAATTGGTCATTGATTGATGGTGCCTATGCATACAATTTGCACGCTGGCAGCAATCCATACAGGCAAACAGATCACATTGGATCGATTCCGACTCATTGCTCCGGCAACAGCTCGACCTGTGCATGTTTTCTTGAGAAGAGAAAAGGATTGAAGCGGAAAAAATCAAGGCTTCACGTATGGATCACCACGTGCATGAATTTCTCGGCCAGGACGCCGTACTTTCCGACCGATCGAAGATTCAACGTGTGAGGATTCTGCGTAAAGCAGCTCCGGATCGTTACATCTAAGCCGATTTTTCCGCTTTACTTCGCGATGAGCTGTCACGGCCAGATTCCAGGACTGTTAAGTCCGCACTTTTGCTGTGGCCGGTTTCATTCCACCTTGGCTTCCGACTAAGTCCCTATTTATATTTAATATTTTAAAATTTTATGATCATAAGATTAAGATTGGTTCACTCATGTCCTGAGTCTTTTACCGCTTTCGCTATTGATCATATATTTTCCACGATTTGCCTCGCGCTCGTGAAAAACTTTGTACTGTTTTTGCAGTCTAAGGCTCCAGTACGCTACAAAATTTCCACCTTCGGACGTTAGCTTGAGTTTTCTGGCCTACACGTTTTCTGTTGTTTATATGTGGATTCCTTAGTAGTGACATTTCGGTACTTAAAACCGGCCTCTGTTTCTGAGGTTCTTGATTGTTTCGCTATTAAGCACTATCGCCTCAACAGATGTTCTGTGTTTAAAGTTTGCCGTCTCGCGAAAAGTCAAGCATATAAACCAGAAGAACGGATAAACCAGATCTGGCTTAAAACATATAAATTGCATTAACTGTTCAAGATAGTCATCTTGAGTTGTTTTCGCCTTGACAGTTTTATGTTGTTCAACCGCTGCATAGTTTCAGCTTTAAAACATTTGTTTAAAGGCCGTTTTTGTTCCGCCTTACATTTGTTTGTTGAACATGGTCAAAGAAACAATTTAATACAAATGTGTTTTTGTGTTTATATATCAGGTACATGATGCTTGGACCTTCAACAGTCCTCGAGCTAAGGTGATTTCAAGCAGACCTAGCAATCGCGAGAAACCCAGGGAAAGCTAGCCGGATCCATATAAGATAAGGTTAGGCGGATCCGTAGCATGCACAGCTGGAAAAGCAACTTGAGTCTTGATTCCGCTATGCTTAGCCGGAACCAACCCTCGGGGGATGTGATTTTGATCTTAAGTGAAAAGTGTGTTTCTTTCGAGTATTAGTGTTGGAAATTTCCGCCTAGATGCTTGGGATTTACACTATTCCTTAGTCACATATAAAGATAAAGCTACTCTAAGAGCTTCAAGCCGGATTTTCAAGTAAATTCACCTTCGCGCTCGGGGGCTACATCGATGAAGTTCTCTTTGGAGCAACTAACCGAAAAATTTCCACCTTGACGCTTGGGGGCTAAGTTTCTGAGCATCGAGTCTCCTTGGAGCAAGCCGACTCAACGCTCGGGGGCTACATACATATGGTTATGTCAAGAAAAATTTCAAAGATGGCGAAAATCTGGCTAACTAGTCGGATCCGCACCTAATTTTTGGTAGCCGGATCCGTACCTATATATTTGGTAGCCGGATCCGCAACTATTTTTTGATAGCCGGATCCGCACCTTTTTGGTAGTCGGATCCGCACCTCAATTTTTGGTAGCCGGATCCGCACCTAATTTTTTGTTAGTCGGATCGGCACCTATATTTTGGGTAGTCGGATCCACACCTATATTTTGGCTAGTCAGATCCGAACCTACATTTGGCTAGTCGGATCCATACCGAAGATTACGTTGGATGGTTTCTTCGAAGAATCTGACCATTGGATCATGAAGTTTCCGACCAATACTTGGTTGGAGATATGAAGTTTGGAGTCCTTCAAGATTCTCTCTTATTCGTTCCAGCCAAAGGATGAAGATACATGTGCAAGCTGAGCTGGATGGAAGAACGGTGAATCTTGGAGAACTCCGGGGGCTACTGTTGTGGATATACTTCATAGGTATACCATCGACATGGTCCGATTCCGGCAAACCAGGGTGGCCCACAGATGGTGGTGATGGCATATGCCCCACCGGGCAGCCCAGTTGTTGTTGTTGATCAAGATGGAAGATGTCCAACCCAGGAACAAGGAGTCGGATCCCAACCGAGCTACAAAGGTAGCCGGATCGGAACCGCCATACGAAGGTAGCCGGATCCGAACCGCCCTACAGAGGTACCCGGATCCGAACCGCCCTAGGAAGGTAGCCGGATTCGAACCGCCCTACAGAGGTACCCGGATCCGAACTGACCTACAGAGGTACCCGGATCCGAAGAGGTCTATGCCAGGAGTCAGATCCGTGAAGGCCCATGAAGGAAGCCGGATCCATGACGACAAGTTACGAATAGGTGGATCCTTGACGTACACGGCAAGACATTGTACCGTAGTTAGGCAACTTGTATTCCGGGTAAGACTCTCCATAGAAACCCTAGATCCGGGCGCCTATATAAGCCGGATCCCGGGAGCCCTAAGGGGAGATCTCGAGCTAGAACCGAGACAACCACAACCATTGTAACAACGCGCAAGCGCCCAGATAATTCCAGACAAGCAGCAGTAGGCCCTGTCATCGTGCAGGTGTTCCGAAGCTGGGTAACTCGCATACTACCGTCCCGAGGACACTCCGCCCTATGGCTCCTACTTCTTTTCCCCCTCGTGAGGATCCCTCCTCCGAGGTACCGTCTACTAAGCAACGACACCACCCCATGTGGGAAAAGTAGTTGAGAGAAAGTGTGGGGAAAGAGAATGGCATGTGGGGACTATAGGCTACATGCATGCATATGGGCTCTCATTTTGTGTCCGGCGTCTCTACCGGGACGCCAGACACAAAATAAGGCGCTATTTAGCTTTGGGGGACGCGACTGGAAAGCGATGTTCTCCATTTCTTGTCCGCCGTCCCCCAAAACGCCGTTTGGGGGACGCGACTGGAGATGCTCTAAGTAAGAGGATCTCGTTCCCGGCAGTGTTAGCGTGGAAGCGCTCCGCGTAACACGCTTTTTCAGAACATGGGTACTGTTGATTCATAATTAGAACAGTTCTAAATTTAACTATACTTACAAACTTTTCTTAAGTTACATGGTATCCGCGTACTAAGCTACATGCCTTTCGAAAACTTATGAGATTCCTTGTTCATTGCAAACTTGTTTTTCCCCAAGATACGTATTTTTAAATTTCTGTACGTAATTTGGCACGCATGTAAATACGCGTGTCCTTCACTTGTGAAAAAAATTATCCAAAATTTTGAAAACACATAAAAGCAGATTTTTGGCCCGCACAGTCAACCGGGTCCAGCAGGAGGACCTGCAGCGTGAACCGTAAGCCAGTTGGCCCATTTAAACAAACGGACGGGTAAATATTGTCGGGAGACGCTATCCACCGATCTAGTCGGTGCCGATGGGCCTGCCGTACACCCCGCGCGCCCCCCGAGTTATTAACTGTGCCGCAGCCCAACATCAGGTAAGTCGTTTTTTCTTTTTCGTTTCTTTTTGTTTTCTGTTGTTTGTTTTTTTTTTAAGAATTTTTTAAAATCTTAACATTTGTCACAATTAAAAAAATTCAAATTAAAAAGAAATCATTTTTAAAAAATCTGAACATTTTTCAGGTTTGAACATTTTTAAATTTGAACAAAAAATTATTTTTCTCTATGAACAATTTCCGAATTTGAACAAATTTTATATTTGAACAATATTCGAATCTGAACGATTTTCATATTTGAACAATTTTGGAATTTGAAAAAATTTCATATTTGAATGGTTTTCATATTTGAATGGTTTTCGAATTTTAACAGTTTTCGAATTGAACGGTTTTCGGATTTGAACGGTTTTCAAATTTGAACATTTTTTAATTTAAACATTTTTCAATTTAAACATTTTTCAATTTGAACAATTTTTTTAAATTGGAATTTTCGAATCTGAAAAAATATAAACAAAACCGAAAACAGAAAAAGAAAACAGAAAAAGAAACCAGAAAATAAAAAAAGAAAAAGGAAAAACGAACTGTACAGGACACAAATGGGCCTGGCCCATACCCGACCAAGGGGTGTGCGGTGGCCGGTAGCCACCGACCTGGTCGGTGTATAGGTTTTGCCAATATTGTCGGGTAGTGTTGTATGCCCGACCTGGTCGGCGCGGACCAAGCGCCGCACACCCCCCAGGCGGGTTGTTGGGCTGGCCCAACATTCCCAGTCCTTTTTCTTGACTTTTTCGTTTTTTCTGTTCTATTTTTATTTTTACGTTTTTTAAAAGCTGATTCTTTTTAAAACCGATTTTCTAAAATGTGGAATTTTAGAAATTTGGTTTTTTCTGAAACTTAAATATTTTCAAAATTTGAACATTTTTCGAACTTCAAATTTTTTTCAGATTTTTTTTGGAATTTGAGCATTTTCCGAATTTGTACAATTTTTCAGATTTTATATTTTTTGTTAAAAATATTTGAATATGAACATATTTTAAAGTTGAACATTTTTTAAAAATTTGAACATTTTCTAAATTTGAATATTTTTCACGTTCGAACGGTTTTTAAATTTGAAATGTTTTCAGATTTGAATATTTTTCAATTTGAATATTTTAAAAATTAAAATGTTTTCAAATCTGAAAAATAAATATAAACAAAACCAAAAACTGAAAACAGAAAAAGGAAACAGAAAAAGAAAAAGAAAAAGAAAACAAAAAACAAAAAACAGAGGAAAAACGAAAGAAGCCTACCTGGGCCAGTCCTACACGGCTACACCCACGCGGGGGCTGTGCGGTGGCCGGTAGCCACGTGTATAGATTTTTCCCAAATACTGCCACGTTTACATCCGGGCCGTGCAACTCGTTCCCTTTTCAATGTCCGCCATCAAATAAGCCCAACGTTGGTCCACCAATGAATGGATATGCATTTCGCTTCCGCTTCTTCCTTTTCTTGGCACGTGATCAGTCGCAACTTGGAAGCCGCAGCTACGGTATTTGGGTCCAGTTCTTTTGGCGGCTTGTCGGAGAACGCCTCTCACTGAATTTCTAGGGGCTGGCTCTAAAATTTTCAGAGACTTACAGAATATTAAAACTAAACTAATTTGAAAGTCTGATAAAATTTTGTCACCGGCTTCCCGCGAAGTTAGTGAGAGAGCAGCTTCTTGAAGAAGCCGCCAAAAGAACTGACCGCCATCTTAAAATTTCCATGCCAGCTCGCTCAGCTCAGGGAGCAGATCCATTGTGCAGGAGATCCCCCAGACATGGAGATCTACCTGCCTGCCTGCTACCCTTGTCCTCACCCAAACTCCATCCCAGCGATTCACTGGTCCAACTGCAACCGGGGACTTATTACAAACACTGCCAAGAAAATGCAGTGTTTATCAGTTCATGTGGCCATGAACCTAAATGCATCACCGCGCCACTCTTCAATTCTAGGGCAGCCACTACTGAACGAGTAAATCTGATGGCTGAAACAACAGACACGCAAGTAACTTCGCCACCGGTACTCGCACGGTTCAGTTTATGGAGCTTGATGGCTTCAACCCTTCAATTCTACACGCGAGTTTATGAAGCTTGGTGGCACCGGTGCAGCATCAACACATAGGCTCCCCATGTATCTTAGACAAAAGTTACATGCTTCGAATATTCCTTCAGCGTAAAGAAAAAAAAGTAGACAAATTGATGGGCTTTTCGAAAAGACAACGCAACGCAGCCTCAGTGCCTGACGCTGCCCTCCGTTCATAGAACACGGGACCTTGACCGTCGATCGCACATCGGATGGTCGGACGGCACCGTGCACAGCCACGATCGACCTTTTTTTTTTTTTTCGAGGTAGACGGGGGGAAAAACCCCACCGCTTGTTACTTCATTTCTCGAAAACAGCCAAGTAGCCAGTCAATCATACAGATAGGGGAAACAAGGTGGGGGAGAAGAGAAGAAAATCACATCACAGCCCTAGCGAGTACAGAGGCGCGAAGCGAGTCAAGCGGAGCACGGTCTGCAGAGCGAAGCCGCCACCGCCAAACGGCAATGTCATCCCCAGCCACGATCGACCTCATCGGCTCATCCTTTATCTGTCCCATTGCTGCTTGCAGCTGGTGTCCACTCTCCATGGCTGGCGGCTGATGAACAGAAAGGCCTGGAAAGCAGCGTAGTTAGGCGAAGATACATGCAAGCCTTTGTGCTTTGCGTTTGCTACGAGCTTTTCTTGTTGAGCTGTGTGACGAGGGACCTTTAGACTTTAGTACGGTCGTCGTGGGGAGGAAAAACACAGCACACGATCAGTCAATGAACGATGGAATGGAATGATAGGTTCCGTGGTGGCTGCTTCAACGGATGGTTGATGGATTCTGGCTTTTGACTCTCCCTGCCTTTTGGGCATTTTCTGTTCAAAAAAAAAAAAAACTCTCCCTGCCTTTTGGCTGCACTTTGCCACCTAAGCACAAGTATACGACTTCAGTTCAGAGATTGCCTGCAATCAGATTCTTCTATACTACTCCCTCGGTTTTTATATATAAGGCCACTAAGTATTTCAAGCCAAACCTTGATGAACAATTTAATCAATAAAATGTAAGTTATATAACACCGAAAACATATCGTTGGAAACATCTTTTAAATATAAATCCATTGGTATATTTTTGGTGACAGACAACTCATATTTTGCTGGACAAATTATTAGTCAAAATTCTACCTCAAAATATCGATCAACATCTAAAATACAAAATAAATATCGTTAGATTTTTCACGATGTATATTTTTATATGGCATATATTTGGTATGGTAGATGTAGATATTTTTTCCTACATACTTGATCAAACTTTGCATCGTTTGACTTTTAAAAAGTTTGATACGCACTACACTTTGGCAAGGAGGTAACAAGTACACTTATTTCAAGGCAGAAGGGATACTTTGAACATGGAAACGCAAGGGCTTTGGCCAACAATTTAATCCAATAAATATGGAAGTAATATTTAGAGAAATGATAATTGTATTCTAATTGTCACTAATAAAAATCACCATAGAAGTAATCCAAGGCAAAATCCTGAATTTTGACAATCAAAATACATCTTATACTTTATATTTTCTTAAGGATAGTATGCCATTGCCACCCACAGAAGAAATATTAAGAAAAATGTTGCTATCTACGAGCATTGACCTAAACTAGTTTGATTTGTCCTCTTTCTCTTACCTTAGGCAATAATTCTTTTCTAAAGCATATACAGATATACCATATGGTGTCTTTGTGCATCCAATAATGTGGCTATCTCGTGCATCATCAGTCATCACAATGGCCTGTACACCATGATTGGCTATAATAATGAAGTCAGACCATGCACGCATGCTTTTGTATGCTAGTAGCTTAGTTTGACCCTTTATATGCTGTACCGGTGTACCGGTCAAAATAGAGAAAAATAAAACTCAAGGGGCTCCATCACAGTGGACAATTAGCATAACATCGTGCTTAATCCAGAAACTATGCTACCATCTCCTTAGACTTAGTATGTGATCGCGAACAGTTTCTGCAGGCATAAACTTCGCCGCCACCACGGTGTATCGATCACTATCACTTGGTTGATGAGGCATCAACGCAGCACCCGGCTTTAGAAAAATCAGGACTTATGGTAACCTCCTGACGTATCGAGTATTGTTTGAATTGGGATTATGGGGAGCAGCTATGGTCGCCGACGTTGACATAGTGAATGTTAAAATGTTTACCTGGTTTTAGAGATCCGCCTAAAATTGGAATAGGCGACGAGCTCCCGTTCTGAAAAGAAAAGAAAAGGCGACGATTTGATAAGGAGTTTGATCGACAAGAGTACCCTCATCGTTCATATGATCTAGTGTTAGTTGTATTCTCGCTCCTCCTCATCAATCTATCATGTCACCCAAATGATCATTTTTGTGCATGGCTTAACTAACATATCCGTGGACGAAACCAAGAGCCAAGATGTATTGTATGCAAGGCAAGAGTATGGCGGGATAGCTGGATCCCGAGGACTTCATACTTCAAAACTCTTACGCCCCAGAGTAATCGGCGGTACCGTAGGGTATCACAACTCATCAATGGGGAAGGTCAATGGAATGTGGATTTGGTACGTAGTCTATTTGTGCCTATTGATGCTGATGCTATTTTACAGATCAAACCATCTAGACGTTTTGATGAAGACGTGCTTGCATGGCATCCTGAACCATCGGGGATGTTCCCTGTGCGTAGCGCATATAAGCTGGGCCTCACGGTACATGCTGATCAGTGTGCTATCGCTGAGTCTAGCTGTCAAACCAGTTCATGTTGGAGGAAAATTTGGCGGGTTGCAGTGCCGCCGAAGGTCAAGACGTTCGCCTGGAAGGCAGCGTCGAATGCACTTGCTACAGAGTCCAACAAAGTGCATCGGCACATGCGAGGTACTAGCCACTGCAAGATATGTGGATCAGATGTGGAGGACGTTGCTCATGCCCTGTACGATTGCCCGCACGCTCGCAGGCTCTGGGAAGAGATGAAGACTATCTGGTGCTTACCTGCTGATGCTGATCTCCAAAGGTCTCCTTTTAATTGGTTTCAAGCTCTTCTATCTCAAATACCTGACCATATGGTTGATACGACATTGTTGGTGGCTTGGCGAGCCTGGTTTGCTCGTAATGAGGTGACGCATGATAAACCCCTCCCTCCGATTGAGGGTTCAAAACGTTTTCTTGCTAGCTACTTGAAGATGATTCAGAACTCTAAAGACTCTTCGACGGAGTCACTTATTAAAGGCAAGAACCCAATGCTAGATATTGGGACATCGTGACCGAGGAAGGTGAAGAAGCCCCCGGATATTCCATGGGTGTTTCCTCCGTTCGGGTGCGTGAAGTTAACTGTTGATGGCTCCTTCCGTTCTGAGGACAAATCTGCGGGCATCGGCTTAGCGCTTCGCGACGCTGATGGTATGCCGATCTTTACTGCATGTCGTTTTCTGAGGGATTGTAATTCTCCACTTGAAGCTGAACTTCGGGTATGTGCGGAAGGATTGGAGCTAGCTCTACAACAAAGCGAACTGCCGGTTATCATCGAAACTGACTGCTCCCAGTTGGTTGCGGCCGTATCTTCACCAGGACAGAACAGATCGCCCCTCTTACATTTTGTGTCCCAAATTAAATTTCTAGCTAGTCAAAGGAGTGAGTGCAGTTTTGTAAAAGTGGAACGTTCGCAGGTGAGGGTTAGCCATGATCTTGCAAATCTAGCAAGACTAGAGAACCTCAATGCTACTTGGTTAGGTACGGGACCTGAAGCTGTCTTTCAGGCTCTTGACCTTGATCGACTTGTAATCCCTCCTACTTAATAAAGTTCATATTTTCCCGCAAAAAAAAAGACAGCCGTGTTTGGTCAAAATTAAAAGAAACAAATTGATGAATTACACCAATTGTTCTTCTAGATACATAAACTGATGGCAGCATTACGTACGTTAACAGTATACAACAAGCTGGCTATGAGATTTGACCTTGGGCTGGTTGAATTGTACTGCCTATTCACGGCATACATCAATCGCGCTTACATAATGTAACCCGGGTTTTTTTTGTCAACAGTAGAAGGGGGGAACAGGGATGTTTTACTGATTTGTTAACGCAAGTTGACATGATCGATATGTACATGTCATGTTGTCGTTGTTGCTTGTATGAACAAATATTTTGGATTTTATAAGACTAGTAGAATGGCGAGCAAGTATGTTTCAGGAAGTGCCACCGTTTTTTTTTTTTTTTAAGGCCAGTTTCAGGAATTGGGTTTATCGGACGGCATGGCTGTCCATGTTCTCTCACCTACAACAGTGGTGATATACAGTTGTCTCTGCAGTTGACACTTGGACACGTGAGGCAGTTGGAAATCAAACGTGGCACCAAAAGTCTCGCACCCAGTCTTTTTGATGGAGATATCAGATATGCTTTTGCATGCTAGGGCCCCGCTGAAAATACATCATTTGACTGCAAACGAAGAACAAGCTAGTAACTGGTCTATGCTAATTGCAGCTCTTCCTGGGCATTTCTCGGGCCGGGCCGGGCTTCGGGCTGGCCCGAAAAAAGCCCGACGGGAAATCCTTGGCCCGAGCCCGGCCCGGCCCGACCAACTTTCAGCAAATTTAGGCCCGAGCCCGGCCCGCGGCCCGAAAAAGCCCGTTTTTCCGGGCTGGCCCGACGGCCCGGCCCGATCTAGTGGTAATTTACTTTTTCCTTTGGCCCGAGCCCGGCCCGATTTAGTTACGGGCTGAAGAATGTTGGCCCGAGCCCGGCCCGATAGAGAGAAAATGCCCGGCCCGGCCCGGGATTTTCGGGCCGGGCTTCCCATGCCCAGGTATAATTGCAGCCACTACATCTCAGGGCTACCAAAATAAGAGAAGTGGGGTCATTCCCTTATAAGCATATGATGGTGTCAGTGCCTGTTTCTACGAGTTGATTGTTTCTAAAGTGGGGGTGATTAGCGGGACTAAATCCACCCTTTGACCCATGACACCAATTAATCAGATACTAGTACCGAAGCTAGCTATATAATTTATAGTCGTATTGTTGAATATATTTGTCTAGTCTTTTCTAATGGATTAGCTTTTTTGTTGAAATATGCCAAAATACATGGTACTGACTTCCGTTTGTGTAGCTATTGATCTCGAAAACCAAAACCCTAGATTGGTGTCGATCTCAATCGGCATATTCTCAAAACCTTCGCGTTGGTAGCTACAATCAGTGCGCCCCTAAAAAGAACCACCTCACTGCTTACTACGATCGGTAGTAAAAACCCCACCCTCCCTATCCTAATGGTGTCATCTTACTCGTAGCAGAAGGCTCTGACGGTAGCCCTTAGCTCCCCCCCCCCCGCCGAGAAGCTCACGTGGGTGAATTTCCTTCTCTAGAAGATGCAAGTTCTACCGGCTCGTCATGGGGTTGCTTGACGGCTCGAACGCTGCATCGCACAAAACCGTGGAGGCAGAAGATAGTGACCAAAAGAAAACAATTGTGCCGAAACCCATCTGTGGCATTTGGCTCTCACGCGATCAAAAAGTCTTTAGTTGGCTGCTCAACACCTTGTCCCTTGCCATACTTAATCATGTTCTCCGCGTTGAGCACTGTAGGGATGCGTGGGCTGCCATTGAGGAGAACTTTGTGTTGCAGTCCAAAGATCATATTAGTACCCTCCAGGGTTAAGGTTTTGGGTTTAAATCCTAGCCAATGTAATATTAAAAATAAATATGTGTGGTCTCACGATTCCGATGTGTGTACAGAAACGAAAATAAATAGCAGCTTAAACGTGAGTGAGGGGGGAGGGGGGGGGGGGATTGTTGAGTATGATTGCCTACTGTATTTTTTTTCTTTTTTCGAGGGTGACGGGGGGGAAAATCCCCACCGTTTGTTATTTCATTACTCGAAAATGGCCAAGGAGCCGATCTGTACAAATACAAGGGGAAAAACATGGGGGGAGGGGAAGTCTACCATCCTAGCTGTCCCACAGGCGGGAGAGGATGAAAGATCGCAATAAGTCAAAAGAAGGGCGGTCGGCAGCTCGATATCGCCACCGCCAAAGTAAGAGGTCGTCACATATCCGTCTAAGGATCACAGTCGGGGTGGAACTAACGGCGTTGAACACCAGATCGTTGCGCGCCTTCCAAATGCACCAGAGGGTCACCGCAACGCCAGCACGCCAGAAGTCCGAGGCGAGGGGGAGAGGGGCCGGGAGGTCCCACACCGAGAACTGTCCAGCTGGGATTGGGACGTCCAGCCGTCTCCAGATCCGAGCAGAGGCGGGGCAGTCGAAGAACAAGTGCCTGGCAGTCTCAACTGCAGGGCAAGCCGCACACACCGCGGACGGCGCACAGCTCTTCGCGAAGAGGTTGGCGCGAGTACTCAAGCGGTCGATGTCGGCGAGGTAGGCGAACAGCTTCACCTTCGCTGGGAGACGCAGGCTCCAGGAGATCCCGGACGACGGGTCCGGCGGGTGCACCGGGGAGAGAAGGCGGTAGGCCAGCCTGGTGGAGAAGCGTGGAGCTGCCGCAGAGTCCATGCACCTCAGATCCGGGCCATCCCGGAGCGCGACGCTGCTGGCGAGCCGGAGAGCGACGGAGAGCTCCTCCTCCGCAGCAGCAGCTGCCTACTGTATTTTAACACATCGATCTTAAGATGGCTAGAACATACAATTTCACATATTAGTTCAAAAGTTTAGATTCTGAAGTGAAGCATGGTCCTATGTCTGGAACTATGAAATTGGGAGCTGGAGCTACTTGGCAGGTATATACCGAAATTTTGAGATCTGCATGTTGGCAGGTATGACGTGGGTATATACTAGTACAATACAAGTCACATACTGGACAGATCTGGGATCAAAGCATCGTATAAACAGACAGAGCAGTGGATCTTCTTCTGACTACTCAGCAGTCAGCAGTGACAACTTTCTTGCATCTAGACGCGCGCGCAAGATCCGAGGGATCTTTCTCATGATCTCATGGCTTTACCTGAACTTCCGACCGGAAAATGACCAGACGCATCGACCCGTTCCCTTCCCCAACTGAACGTGATGGCTCGGGCACCCTGCACGGAACAGCACGGATTCGTACGCTCAAAGCGTACCTTCCTGCTCTCCTCTCCCGGCCGACCGGATCACCGGAGGCGACACCGACACGCCGGAGTACGTAGCAGCGACGCGCGGGCGCACAAGTCTAGGCTTGAAATCGACGACGGAGAAGACATCCCCTTCGCGCGCTTGACTTCCTCGACCAATGCTGGCTACGTCTCTGTTCGAATATATGGTTTCTATTCCGGATCGGAGTACCTTTCTTTGTGTACGAAATTGTGTACGAACTGAGGCTGATATGTGAACTGTTCACGTCTTTTCTCATAGCTCAGAGAAGTTTTGGTACACGTGGATACGAAAAAATGATCGAAGAGTTAAAGACCCACTTTACATTTTCAGCTAGCTAGTTTTCTCTCGTTATCATCTCTACTGGCCCAACCTATTTATTTGGCCAACTCTTCTTATTTAGGAAAATTATAACGAACGAGTGTTTAGATTTTAGTCTTCTGGGGCGGACGATTTGCTAGCAGTCCTATTTTTTTAGCGAACGGTGCATGGCAACTGCCATCAAAATAAGTTAATACATGTCAATTTTTGGTTGGTCCAAAATCGTTTGCTATGGGAAATATTTGCTTACTATTGGGGTCCTTTATTTAAACAATGGTGATGTGGGCCGAGGGGCACGGCCGTGGCCATGGGTGGCGGCGGCGGGCCTAGATCTGGGCCGTTGGGCTTAGGTCTGGGCCGGGTTTGGACTGTCTCGGGCTGGGTTGGCCCGAGGGGTCTAGTCCCTGGGCAGCAGGGTGCTGCCTTGTGCCCCCGAGGGCAGAGGATTTAGCGGGTTGAGGCCGTCGCCGGTGACTGGCCGGGCTGGCAGTGCTCGGGCGTCCTTTGCAATCGATTTTGGTAGGGACCAAGGTGTCATCTCTGGTTTGCTCCGGCTGGAGAGTGTTGGAGATAGGTGGTTGGGAGGGGGTGCTCCTATGGTGCGGTGGCGGTCGTCGTCATCGCTTTCCTATTTCCCTGCGGCCACCCTGGACTACCGGGGGACGGTGTGTCTCGGTTTTCTGTTCCTGCAGGACTGGTGTGGCACCACTGGACTCTTTGACCTATAGGGACGCTTGCGTGCTCGATGGGGTGTTTGCGAAAGCAATGAAAGGCGTATGCCATTGCCGGCGACGACGGCGTCTTTGGACGCCATTCACCTTCTTGGAGGCGTGGCCATGACACACATCTTGTCGCCGGTTGCCTGCCCCTGGGCATTGTCTGCTACCCTAGTTACTAGTGATTCCTCCGAGCTCCTCCTCGAAACCCCTTTCGTTGAGGCTATGCGTCAGGCAGTACCCGGCTCCATATAGACGGTGTGTCTCCCCTTTGCGCGACCACTCCCGAGCCTAGGGTGGCTGTCTGTGGGTGCATTGTGGCAGGAGGCACCCCGGTGTTCCTCAACAGCTGGTGGTTTGTCGTGATGGCATGCGCTAAGACTTAGGCGTTCTCTTGGGGTGGGCGCCAAAGTCGCCGCGAAAGCACTGCACAGCTGGTCTGTGCCGACAATGATGACGCTCGCGAGCGTCATTTTCCTCCCTGGAGGCGCTGTCATGAAGCTTCCTCCTTCGAGCTCTGGAGTTTCGTCGGCTTCACTAGTGTAGTTAGCTAGTTCCCGGGGTGTTGGTGGTCCTCCGTTTGACAGGATGCTCAGTGTGCTAGTCCTGCGTGGTTCAGATCCGCGGAGTGGCGTCTCGGGGCTTGGGGCCTCAAGCCGAGCCGCCGGTGCTTTGCTGAAGTCTTGGACGCTCTCGGAGAACTTATAGTTTAGAGCCTGGCTCTGGTCTATTTGTTCCTTTGTTTTAGGCTTTAGCTCTTCACCACCTGGGCTTGTATCTCTAGCGGGTATCCCCAGTTTTTCTCTTTCTTCTTTTTTCTTTGTTTCGTATCACCTTGTACTCCTGGCTGGTTGATGGCTTTGTTAATTCAAAGTTGGGCTCGTCGAGCCTGATGTTTTAAAAAACAATGGTGATGTGCCTCTATTGATTCATTAACAAAAGTACAAGAGAAGGAATAATCAAAACGAATATCAATATATAATTAAAGATTGCCACCAAAACAAAAAGCGTTGTCCAGTGTCATCCCCCAGGGCGACACTGGGGCAAAACCTAGAGACCGCCAAGAGCTCCTCCGGGTGGCATCCCAACCGCTGCACCGTTGTCGTGGGCGGCGGTCCCATTTGCCGAAGGCAACGGGAAGTGAGAGTTGCGGTGGCGACTTCACAGGGGAGCCTTCCGTGGAGTTGGGTACGAGCGGTGGTCAGGATGGTGCCCCCGGCCAGGCGGCGGTAACCTTCCTTGGGTGGCCTCCATGGGAGCTGATGCGGGTGAAGGTGGCTGGTTGCGTGTCTAGGATCGATCCCACCTAGATACGTCGTTGGCTACGGCGGCCCGGTTGGGGGTTGCACGTAGGTGATGCGTGCGAATAAAGGTGGTTTCACACTGCTGATCTTCCGGCTCCAAGTCGCTAATTGATGTCTACGGGTGCTTCTATTCTTGTAGACAGTGTTGGGCCTCCAAGAGTAGAGGTTTGTAGAACAGCAGCAAGTTTCCCTTAAGTGGATCACCCAAGGTTTATCGAACTCAGGGAGGAAGAGGTCAAAGATATCCCTCTCAAGCAACCCCGTAATCACAAAGCAAGAAGTCTCTTGTGTCCCCAACACACCAAATACACTTGTCGTGTGTATAGGTGCACTAGTTCGGCGAAGAGATAGTGAAATACAAGTAATATGGATGTATATGAGTGGTAATAGCAATCTGAATAAAGTATGGCAGCGAGTAAACATGCAACAAAACGAGTAAATAAACGGTGTTTTCAGTATTGGAAACAAGGCCTAGGGATCATACTTTCACTAGTGGACACTCTCAACATTGATCGCATAATAAATACTTCTTCTCATATGTGCTACATACACTCTTGTTTGATAATGAACATCATTGCGTAGGATTACACGAACCCTCAATGCCGGAGTTAACAAGCTCCACACATTCCATGTTCATATTTAAGTAACCTTAGAGCATAATAGATCATTGCAAAATAAACCAAGAACTAACATAGTGCACACACTATCCATATTACACTATGAAGGAGGAATAGATCACATCAATACTATCATAATGATAATTAACTCCACAATCTACAAGAGATCGTGATCATAGCCTACGACAAGAACCACAGGGTGCACACACTAATCACCTTTACACCAAGTAGGAGGAATAGAACTACTTTAATAACATCACATGAGTAGCACACAACTAGTAGCGATACAAAGCTCATCATATGGATCTCAATCATGTAAAGCAGCTCATGAGATCATTGTATTGGAGTACAGAGAGAGAGATTAACCACATAGCTACGGTGAGAGCCCTCGAGCCCGGGGGTGAATTACTCCCTCCTCATCATGGAGAGCAGCGATGGCGGTGAAGATGGCGGTGTGATGGACGAAGCTTCCGGGGGCACTTCCCCGCTCCGGCGGCGTGCCGGAACGAGAGACTCCGTCCCCCGAATCTTGATTTCGCGATGGCGGCGGCTCCGGAAGGTTTCTCCCTATCGTGGGTCTCTCCGTAAGGGTTTTCGATGCAGGGGCTTTATATAGGCGAAAGGGCGGCGTCGGAGGGGCGAAGGGGCGACCACACCATAGGGTGGCGCGGGCCCAGCCTCGGCCGCGCCACCCTATCATCCGGGCCCACGGGGCCCCCTCCGGCGGCTCTCGGGTGTTCCGGATGCTTCCGGGCAAAATAGGAACTCAGGCGTTGATTTCGTCCAATTCGAGAATATTTCGTTACTAGGATTTCGAAACCAAAAACAGCGAGAAAACGAGAACCGGCACTTCGGCATCTTGTTAATAGGTTAGTTCCAGAAAATGCGTAAATACGACATATAATGTGCATAAAACATGTAGGTATCATCAATAAAGTAGCATGAAACATAAGAAATTATCGATACGTTGGAGACGTATCAGCATCCCCAAGCTTAGTTCTGCTCGTCCCGAGCAGGTAAAACGATAACAAAGATAATTTCTTAAGTGACATGCCATCATAACCTTGATCATACTATTGTAAGCATATGTAATGAATGCAGCGATCAAAACAATGGTAATGACATGAGTAAACAAGTGAATCATATAGCAAAGACTTTTCATGAATAGTACTTTCAAGACAAGCATCAATAAGTCTTGCATAAGAGTTAACTCATAAAGCAATAAATCAAAGTAAAGGTGTTGAAGCAACACATAGGAAGATTAAGTTTCAGCGGTTGCTTTCAACTTATAACATGTATATCTCATGGATATTGTCAACATAAAGTAATATAATAAGTGCAATATGCAAGTATGTAGGAATCAATGCACAGTTCACACAAGTGTTTGCTTCTTAGGTGGAAGGAGATAGGTAAACTGACTCAACAATAAAAGTAAAAGAATGGTCCTTCAATGAGGAAAGCATCGATTGCTGTATTTGTGCTAGAGCTTTTATTTTGAAAACATGAAACAATTTTGTCAACGGTAGTAATAAAGCATATGAGTTATGAAAATTATATCTTACAAGTTGCAAGCCTCATGCATAGTATACTAATAGTGCCCGCACCTCGTCCTACTTAGCTTGGACTACCGGATCTTTGCATGCCATGTTTCAACCAAGTGTCACAAAGGGGTACCTCCATGCCGCTCGTACAAAGGTCTAAGGAGAATGCTCGCATTTCGGATTTCTCGCTTTTGATTATTCTCAACTTAGACATCCATACCGGGACAACATGGACAACAGATAATGGACTCCTCTTAAATGCATAAGCATGTAGCAATGATTATTATTCTCATATGAGATTGAGGATATATGTCCAAAACTGAAACTTCAACCATGATTCATGGCTTTAGTTAGCGGCCCAATGTTCTTCTCTAACAATTTTGCATGCTCCAACCACTAAAATGATAGATCCTTCGGACAAGACGGACATGCATAGCAACTCACATGATATTCAACAATAGTTGATGGCGTTCCTCTGTAAGCATGGTTATCGCACAACAAGCAACTTAATAAAATATAAAGTGCATAAGTACATATTCAATACTACGATAGTTTTTAAGGCTATTTTGTCCCATGAGCTATATATTGCAAAGGTGAATGATGGAATTTTAAAGGTAGCACTCAAGCAGTTTACTTTGGAATGGCGGAGAAATACCATGTAGTAGGTAGGTATGGTGGACACAAATGGCATAGTAGTTGGCTCAAGGATTTTGGATGCATGAGAAGTATTCCCTCTCGATACAAGGTTTAGGCTAGCAAGGTTATTTGAAGCAAACTCAAGGATGAACAAGTGCAGCAAGACTCACATAAAAGACATATTGTAAACATTATAAGACTCTACACTGTCTTCCTTGTTGTTCAAAACTCAATACTAGATATTATCTAGACCTTAGAGAGACCAAATATGCAAATCAAATTTTAGCAAGCTCTATGTATTTCTTCATTAATGGGTGCAAAGCATATGATGCAAGAGCTTAAACATGAGCACAACAATTGCCAAGTATCACATTATCCAAGACATTTTTAGAATTACTACATGTAGCATTTTCCAATTCCAACCATATAACAATTTAACGAAGAAGAAACTTCGCCATGAACATTATGAGTAAAGCCTAAGGACACATGTGTCCATATGCAACAGCGGAGCGTGTCTCTCTCCCACAAAGTGAATGCTAGGATCCATCTTATTCAAACAAAAACAAAAACAAAAACAAACCGACGCTCCAAGTAAAGAACACAAGATGTGACTGAATAAAAATATAGTTTCAAGAGAAGGAACCTGATACTTTGTCGATGAAGAAGGGGATGCCTTGGGCATCCCCAAGCTTAGATGCTTGAGTCTTCTTGAAATATGCAGGGATGAACCACCGGGGCATTCCCAAGCTTAGACTTTTCATTCTTCTTGATCGTAGTATATCATCCTCCTCTCTTGACCCTTGAAAACTTCCTTCACACCAAACTTCAAGCAAACTCATTAGAGGGTTAGTGCATAACCAAAAATTCACATGTTCAGAGGTGACACAAACATTCTTTTCACTTCTGGACATTGCATAAAGCTACTGGACATTAATGGATCAAAGAAATGAATCCAACATAGCAAAAGAGGCAATGCGAAATAAAAGGCAGAATCTGTCAAAAACAGAACAGTCCGTAAAGACGAATTTAAAGCTGGCACCAGACTTGCTCAAATGGAAAAACTCAAAACTAATGAAAGTTGCGTACATATCTGAGGATCACGCTCGTAAATTGGCAGATTTTTTCGAATTTTCTACAGAGAACTGTGCCCAGATTCATGACAGACAGCAATGCTGTTTCTGCGCAGCGATCCCAAATATAACATCAACTTTGACATAGAAACTTTACTTGGCACAAAAACATGATAAGGAGAGGTTGCTACAGTAGTGAACAACTTCCAATACTCAAATATAAAACAAAGTACTGTAGTAAAAAAAAAACACATGGGTTATCTCCCAAGAAGTTCTTTCTTTATAGCCATTAAGATGGGCTCAGCAGTTTTAATGATGCACACGCAAGAAATAGTATTTGAAGCAAAAGAGAGCATCAAGAGGCAAATTCAAAACACATTTAAGTCTAACATGCTTCCTATGCAGAGGAATCTTGTAAATAAACAAGTTCATGAAGAGCAAAGTAACAAGCATAGGAAGATAAAACAAGTGTAGCTTCAAAAATTTCAGCACATAGAGAGGTGTTTTAGTAACATGAAAATTTCTACAACCATATTTTCCTCTCTCATAATAACTTTCAGTAGCATCATGAGCAAACTCAACAATATAACTATCACATAAAGCATTCTTATCATGAGTCTCATGCATAAAATTATTACTCCCAACATAAGCATAGTCATTCTTATTAATTGTAGTGGGAGCAAATTCAACAAAGTAGCTATCAAATATAGGAGGTATATTGTAATCATAATCAAATTTATCCTCCATAACAGGTGGTAACAAAAGACTACTATCATTATAATCATCATAAATGGGAGGCAAAGTATCATCAAAGTAAATTTTCTCCTCAATGCTTGGGGGACTAAAAATATCATGCTCATCAAAACCAGCTTCCCCAAGCTTAGAATTTTCCATAGCATTAGCAACAATAGTGTTCAAAGCATTCATATTAATATGTTCCATGGGTTTTTTAATTTTCGCATCAAACCATCCATGTCTTAAATCAGGAAATAGAATAAGAAGCTCTTTGTTGTCCATTATGCCTAACTAGTGTAAATAAGAAACCAAATGTCGCAATTACAGAGTCTAAAGGAAATAGCTTCGAGCACACACACAATGGCGCCAGAAAAGTACTGTTACCTGGAACCGGAGTGTGAGTACCTTTTACCTTTCCTCCCCGGCAACGGCGCCAGAAAAGTGCTTGGCGCGTAGTTGACGAGGGAGGAAAAGTGCTTAGTTGCCGGGCTTGCCAATGTGTGAGTGCCGTTTACCTTCCCTCCCCGGCAACGGCGCCAGAAAAGTGCTTGATGTCTACGGGTGCTTCTATTCTTGTAGACAGTGTTGGGCCTCCAAGAGTAGAGGTTTGTAGAACAGCAGCAAGTTTCCCTTAAGTGGATCACCCAAGGTTTATCGAACTCAGGGAGGAAGAGGTCAAAGATATCCCTCTCAAGCAACCCTGTAATCACAAAGCAAGAAGTCTCTTGTGTCCCCAACACACCAAATACACTTGTCAGGTGTATAGGTGCACTAGTTCGGCGAAGAGATAGTGAAATACAAGTAATATGGATGTATATGAGTGGTAATAGCAATCTGAATAAAGTATGGCAGCGAGTAAACATGCAACAAAACAGTAAATAAACGGTGTTTTCAGTATTGGAAACAAGGCCTAGGGATCATACTTTCACTAGTGGACACTCTCAACATTGATCGCATAATAAATACTTCTTCTCATATGTGCTACATACACTCTTGTTTGATAATGAACATCATTGCGTAGGATTACACGAACCCTCAATGCCGGAGTTAACAAGCTCCACAATTCCATGTTCATATTTAAGTAAACTTAGAGCATAATAGATCATTGCAAAATAAACCAAGAACTAACATAGTGCACACGCTATCCATATTACACTATGAAGGAGGAATAGATCACATCAATACTATCATAATGATAATTAACTCCACAATCTACAAGAGATCGTGATCATAGCCTACGACAAGAACCACAGGGTGCACACACTAATCACCTTTACACAAAGTAGGAGGAATAGAACTATTTTAATAACATCACATGAGTAGCACACAACTAGTAGCGATACAAAGCTCATCATATGGATCTCAATCATGTAAAGCAGCTCATGAGATCATTGTATTGGAGTACAGAGAGAGAGATTAACCACATAGCTACGGTAGAGCCCTCAGCCCCGGGGGTGAATTACTCCCTCCTCATCATGGAGGCAGCGATGGCGGTGAAGATGGCGGTGGAGACGGCTTCCGGGGGCAATTCCCCGTCCCGGCGGCGTGCCGGAACAGAGACTTCTGTCCCCCGAATCTTGATTTCGCGATGGCGGCGGCTCTGGAAGGTTTTCTCCCTATCGTGGGTCTCTCTGTAAGGGTTTTCGATGCAGGGGCTTTTTATAGGCGAAAGGGCAGCGTCGGAGGGGCGAAGGGGCGACCACACCATAGGGTGGCGCGGGCCCAGCCCTGGCCGCGCCACCCTATCATCTGGGCCCACGGGGCCCCCTCCGGCGGCTCTCGGGTGTTCCGGATGCTTCCGGGCAAAATAGGAACCCGGGCGTTGATTTCGTCCAATTCCGAGAATATTTCGTTACTAGGATTTCTGAAACCAAAAACGAGCAGAAAACGAGAACCGGCACTTCGGCATCTTGTTAATAGGTTAGTTCCAGAAAATGCGTAAATACGACATATAATGTGCATAAAACATGTAGGTATCATCAATAAAGTAGCATGGAACATAAGAAATTATCGATACGTTGGAGACGTATCACTAATCTACTTTATGTCTCCTCCTCAATCTAAACACCGACGAGTTCTCGTCTTCCTCCTGGAGATCTTTGCTGATTGGCGCACGACGCCCCTGGATATCTAGAATGGAATCGATGCGGCGTGTCAGTGAACTTACATGAGGGTGCGGCGTGAAGCTTCGCTTTCTTGTTGGTGCCATGGGTCATGTCTAAATATAGATTTCCATGTTATTAACAACGGTGGAGAAAGTCATCGTAGCTGCGATCCGAGGTTTGTCATGGCTAAGAGGCTTCCTGTGTGTCGGGTGTTTGGTGACTCGCAACAGAAGCCTTCGCAAGATGGCGTGGCAGCAGAGGTGGACTGCATTTTTGGTGGTGCTGCTCGAGTACTGAGTCACGATTTTCAGGGTGATATCCCAATGTGTGGCCTTGGTTGGTTGTACATGTCAATAACTTTGTGGAATGAATTATTTTTTGAACTCAAACTTTCTCTAAAGTAAAAAGATCCATGATTTTCGTTCAGGCGAGGATGCTCGCTGCTTGTACATTGTTTTATTTTTTGGAAGTGTTGCTTTTAGAATTAACATTTTTTTATAACCTATTTATAAAATATTTAAGAGGACAAGCAATTGTGAAAGTATGACTTTGGGGCATTCAATCAAAGAATTGTAAATGCAACACTAGTCAAAGTTGTAAAGTATTTGACTTTATTTTCATCCAAAATGATTATTTGGACATAACCGAATGGAGTAATTATTTGTGGAGGATGAATCTCAACCACTTCAATAGAAATGACACCATATGACTTTTCGTTTGGCTTGGCGCCAGGAGCCACGACGGAGGCAGGTCGGTGAGGGGTAGACACCTTGGACCAAGTAAAAAGGGAGCAGCTGGACAGCCCAGAGCCGCTCACGCGCGTGCTAAATCGGTTTGTTTGCAAGGTAAACTCCAATCCTAGCTCAACCTCCCAGAAGAACATTACAAATTTAAAATTTACAAGCAATATGACATCCTGCTAGTTTGGACGAGGCCAGTACCACGGTACACGTTAAAATAGTAAAAGAATGTTATCTGTGCATGAGCAAAAAAAGCGTAATTTGGATGCTTGCACGCATAAAGCTGCCTGCACCCTGTAAAAAACCCGAAGCGCTAGCTCCTGTCCTGCTGTTGCCACTGCAAGAACACACGAAGCAAGACGCTGCCTCTGCATTATTTTTGCTGCAAAAAAAGAACAATGGAGCTGTGTTAACGCATGGTTAGCGACTGGCGTGCGCCGCGAGCAGACCACCGGTTTAGCCGTAGTAACCCGTTACCGCCGCCACCTGATCATGAGTGCGACCCCATGATGCTGACTTTTTTTTTTCTCAAAAGGATCCTTGATCTATTAACGGATTTGTTACAAATCAGACTCTGATTTTTTATTATGTCTCGGTCGAGTCCCCTTATCTATTGAATTTGCCTCGTGTGTTTGTGCTGATATGATAGTTGCAACTGAGATTTCTCTAGTTACAGGTGAGGTTCAACTGAGGTTTTCCTAGTTACAGGTGAGGTTCAACTGAAATTTTACGAGTTACACCTAGGTTGTAACTGAGAAAAAAATATCAACACCGTTGAATTTGCTTCAAGATTCATGTTGCCCTATGAGTTGCACACGAGTTACAACTAAGTTGTAACTGAGACTTGGATGACTTGTTATGTGACTTGTATTTAGTTAAGTCTAAGTCGCCTGAGATCCAGATGTGTCCATCTATTAATAATCATCAACAACGGTACCAAATAATGTCAAACCCAATAAAAACTACAAATATGGCTCCAATCGATCTTGTAGAGGTCGCAATGCCGGAGTAGATACCGAGAGGGGCAGAAGAGCTAGCTTCTTTTCCACCAGTTCAATTTTAGTTTCTATATGTAAATTTTAAACTTAAACATGAATTATTGCAGCCAGTACAAAAATCGCAAAATGACCAATTCAATTTTCGTATTATTACTTTCTTATTTTCATGCAGGTCACATATAATCATATTAATTAATGTATACAAAGTCTGCATGTGTAAGTGTTAACTAAATATGTATGTTCGTGGTCTATTTCAGATTTTCTAAACCTAAAATTATGTTTTTTTTTGGCAAATTGAAAAGTAAGTTTCATTGTACCTAGGGTCATTCTAGCATTTTCCAATATTGGTGTGTTTGGTTACATGTTGTGCTATATAATTGCGGTTCTTTTAGTCCTCATGTAAATATGTTGCAAATATTCCTCCTATTGGCAAAAAACGAACAAGAACATTAAGTTAAACCTTGGATTGTAACTCAAAAATAAATGCCTAACAAACACATTCTATTATCAGGACTATCGTACGAGCAGGGAAAGTCTTCAACCCAATCCAGTTTTCTATCTTTTATGTATAGAAAATATTTTTGGATAAACGAATGTATTTTCTACATGTTTGTATTAACCTTCATTTCTCTGTACAAGACCAATCTATCTTGCTTTTAGTCAGAAAAGTTTAAGTTTGACCAAATCTAAACAAATACAACATGTACAATACCTAATGAATGCATTATAAAAACATTTTTCATGCGAAATAGCCGAATTTGGTGTCATAATCTTAGTCAATCTCATGGAAATTTGAATTAAGAAAATATTAAGGGGTCTTGTGTACAAAAAAATGGAGGGAGATAGGAATACAACTGGTTGGAAGAGGGAGATAGGAATACAAAAAAATATTCATCAAAAAGCTAGTTGGAGGAAGAAGAAAAATAAAATTGATCGTCTTCAGAGAGCAAACGGTTCAATGGCTGACAGTAAAGAAGAAATAGAAAAGATGGACCAAGTTTTTTCAAAGAGTGTAAGTACACTGCCGATCATAATGTCCAACCGGCAGAAATCTTAAATATTGTGCAACCACATATCACACAAGAAATGAAGGAGAAGTTATGCACAGTCTGAGATGAAGAAATAGGCAATGTGTTGTTTCAGATCGGCCCCTTAAAGCTCCAGGAATATGGTTTTCCAGCGAGATTCTATCAACGTCATGGGGGGGGGGGGGTCTTTAAATAGGATATCATTGCAGCCATCAAAGAATTTTTTAGGAGTGGGAAAATGCCTGAAGGTATAAATGACACAATGATTGTTCTAATACCAAAAATGAAAAATCTGGTTTGCTTAAGAGACTTTAGACCAATAAGTCTCTGTAATGTTATTTATAAGGTGGTTTCCAAGTGTTTGGTAAAAAGATTAAGACCTCTCCTGCAAGAAATAATCGCCCCGAATCAAAGTGCGTTTATACCAGGTCGGTTAATTACGGATAATGCACTGATCGTTTTTTAGTGCATTCACTCCTTGCAAAAGAGCCAGGGCAAGAAAGGACAATTTGGAGCTTATAAATTGGATCTTGCGAAAGCTTATGACATGGTAGATTGGAATTATCTTGAAGGTATTCTAGAAAAATTAGGATTCGCAAGGCAGTGGATAAACTAGATCATGACTTGTCTTAAAACAGTGACATATGTTGTCCGCCTTAATGGTGAAGTTCTAGATAAATTTACTTCATCAAGAGGACTTAGGCAGGGGGATCCACTAGCCCCCTACCTTTTTTTTCGCTAATGGCCTTTCAAAGCTTCTTCGAAAAGAAATCGATGAAGGACAAATAAGAGATATCAAGGTTTGTAAACGCAGTCCAGGTATCTCACATTTGCTGTTCACGGTTGATAGTCTCCTTTTCTTTGAAGCAAATGTGGATCAAGCAAATAAAGTTAAGGTGGTTCTCAATAAAAAGGCTACATGAAAACTCCTTAGCCTAAGAAAATGTTCGCTTCTACTGGGAAATAAATGCACAGAAGAGGAAGGACAGGAAGTTGCAACAATTTTGGATATCCAAACTGTGGGGTTCGAGGAGAAACATTTAGGACTCCCTCCTAGACCTAGCCATGGGCAGCCCGGCCCGAAGCCCGGCCCGAAAAACTCGGTCCTGGGCCGAGAAATGTTGGCCTGGCTATCGGGCCGGGCCGGGCCTAGATAGCCTGAAAACACCGTTTAACACTACGGCCCGGCCCGCGGCCCGACAGCCCGACGGGCTTGGTGGGTATTTGGTCGGGCCGGGCCGGGCTTGGGCCGGGCCGGATTTTTTTGCGTTGGGCTTACCTCGGGCCGGCCCGACACATGCCCAGCTATGCTTCCTCCGCCATAGGGATGCATGAAAGATGGGAAATTCTAGCCAGTCAAAGAGAAAATCAAGAAACATTGCACGAACTACATAGAAAAATACTCCTCGACGGAGCCAAGGAACTACTGATTAAATCAAAGATACAAGCCATTCATACCTATCCTATGAGTGTCTTCAAGTTTTCCGAAGGCTTTTGTGAAGAGCTCATGAAATTGACGAGGGATGGTGGGGAGATGAAAATGATCGAAGAAAATACATTGGATGAGTTGGGACAAACTAACAAGGAGGAAAGGTCAGAGTGGTATGGATTTTAGAGATCAATAACTTTTCAACCAGGCTCTCTTCGCAAAGAAAGCTTGGTGTCTAATAGCCTACCCTGGTAGTCTATGTGTAAGACTACTAAAAGAAAGATATTACCCCTATGGTGAACTCACAGAACTGCCTTTGTAAAAAACCCATCCCCTGGATGACGAGGCATTATGCACGGTCTGGAGCTTCTCAAAAGGGGTGCTATTTGGCGGATTGGCAATGGTAAAAAGATTAGAATCTGGCGAGATAATTGAGTCCCAAGGGGTGATATGAAAGTTACTGCTAATACCACTAAATCCAGAATCAGACGAGTTGAACCGCGGATTAACCATGAGGAGTACACCTGGAAAGAGGATGTGGTCAGGAGGATTTTTACAAGCTATGATGCCGAGGAAATTCTAAAAATTTGGTTGCCAAACTATGGGGGTGAAGACTTCATTTCTTGGACTTTGGAAAGACATGGATTATTCACTGTTCGTAGCGCCTATATTATTCACTTTGGAATAATATCACACAAAATACTAGCATTAGCGGTAATGGTGATAGAGGTTTATGGAAAATAATCAGGAGCAGGAGGCTACCAAATGTGCTATCAACCTATACTATTTGCGGGATGGACGCAAAAACGGGATATCATGCCACGATGAGCTGCACAAAAGCCCGAGCGCTAAGGAAAGGTCTCGCAGATGTTTGGAACCTACCACATGAAAGAGAGCTAAGCTATACTGGGAATGATTGGGTGTTGATTATGTTGGACAAGGGCAAAAGGGATAAACTGATGTTTATTTGGTGGCGGTCTTGGCATCACCGAAATAATTATTTTTGATAAAGGAGATGCATCCATTGATAACTCAATTCTTTACTTACAAAATTATCTAGCTACCTTGCAGGACATTGCAAACGGTGGGAGTAATGTTGACGGGAAAGGGAAAAGAGTAATAAACAAGGTCCCGGAAGGAAGAAACCATGGTCAACATAAATGCAAAGAAAAAAAAGCCTGGAGCATGCCGAACCAGGGGTGGTTTAAGTGCAATGTGGAAGCTAGTTTCATGGCTGAAGACAAATGTGGAGCTTGGGGAGCAGTAGTACGTGACCATCTGGGACACGTTGTTTCCTCGGCATGGAATTATATACCCCATTGTCAGTCAATTGCTATGGGTGAGGCCATTGCTTGCTTAGAAGGTCTGAAATTATACTCCCTCCGTTCCTTTCTATAGTGCCTATAGATTTTTGGCATTTGTTTCAGAATATAAGGTTGTAGCTTAGTTTTTTTTCAATTACCCCCTCCCCGTTCAGCTCCCAAATCGTTCTGCTCCTAAATTTATTATGGTAAGTTAGGAAGATAAGGATTTCCCAAATTTTATGTTGATCTCAAATCGTTTAGCTAGGGATCTTGTGTAAAAAATACTCTTGCGCTAATTTCCGTGCCAAAAAACTATAGGCACTATAGAATGGAACAGAGGGAGTATCTAGCAGCCCCTAATGCCAATCTGGTAATCGAAATTGACTAGGCTTCAATCCTTGATGTCTTTAAAGATGATAGCACCAATAGGTCAGCTATTAGCCAGATAGCAAGAGATTTTAGACTGAAGAAACTACTGGACCGTTAGGTTATCTTAGCGAAGATCACTAGAGGTTGTAATACAGTAGCGCAAGATCTATGCCATTTAGGTCGTAGAGTGTTGAGTGGAGGTGTTTTACAAGGTGCAGTTCCAACTCCGTCTTGAATGATCGTAACAAAATCTGTGTTAACTAATTAATATAAAACATCTTTTCCAAAAAAAATGAAGGGAGTACTTTAGAAACAATAATTAGGAGTAAATTTGTCACTCTCAAATCTCAATGCATCATTGGCCTATAACGCCATACAAAAACCACCATACATTTTAGACTCGGAGACCCTACTTTTCTAATGTGTACGGCATCGTGGAAGGAAAAATTGTGGGAACCATTAATCGTTTCGTCAGAAAAAAATAAGCATGTGGGGTTAGAGGTAGGAGTTTCCATTACCATCAGAATTAGATCGGGCCCCATTAGAAGATGCACCGGGGTTGCTGAAAGTGGACTAATCTGACCCAAGACCGTATGATGCTGAAAAACAAGCAAATAGAGAGGACTTGAATGGAAGATCTCCCTTGAAGAAAGAATATCTGAAGCAAGAAGTCAATGACCACGAGCCTTCGTATTTCCAGATCAAACCTTCCATTATTCAAACCAGTACAGGACACTAGTATTCTGTTCAACAACCCTCAAGATTAGTAGTGGACACCTAATTTGGAGATGGAGGTCAGATGCAGTGGAACTCCTTTATTATTTTGTAAAGGTGGAGAAAATCATGTAGTAAAAAGGAGCTAGAATGAAATCGTACTAACTAGTAGTGTACGAAAATATTGCATGGATCTAGTGAAGTTTTTCTTTCTAAAAATGAGGTGGCTATCATGAACTTTGACTTAGTTATTAAAGAATGAAAGTAAAAATTAGTATTGGGGAGATGACAAAAAAAATAGAGCAGGAAATACTGGCTGGCTGGGATCGCCATTGAATGCTTTGGATGGATGGACCTGTGCTTTTAATTCTGTGCAGCCGAGTTGGTGTCTTCCAATTTACTCCCCTCCTCCTCCTCTTCCACTCCTCCTCTCCCCCCCGCTCCGCTGGAAGAAAAACCATTCCTTGATCCAGATTCCGCTCCGGCGCGCGCCCCCAGCCCGCTCGCTCGGCCCCGCCGATCCGCGCAAACCCTAGGAGGAGTTCCGCCCCGCCGCGGCGAATTCGATCGCGAGGTCGGTTACTTTGATCCCAAGAATTCGCGCGGCAGGCTGGGCGGCGGAGCCGAATCGGATGGCGTAGGGGCGGGGGAGGAGAAAAGGCGTCTTCTTCCTCGCGTCCGGCCATGCATCTGTCGATATGGAAGCCGCTCTCCCACTGCGCGTCGCTGCTCATGGACAAGAAGCACCGCCCGCCGCGGTCGCCGGCGTCGGGGGCGGGGGCGGGCTCCGGCGGCGGGCGGCGCCTGCAGGAGAGCAAGCTGCGGGAGGCGCTGGAGGAGGCGTCGGAGGACGGGTGCCTCACCAAGTCCCGCGACGCCGCGCTCCTCGACGCCGCCGGGGAGGACGAGGCCGGGGGCGCCGTGGGCCGGTCCCGGTCGCTGGCGCGCCTCAACGCGCAGCGCGAGTTCCTGCGCGCCACGGCGGTGGCCGCCGAGCGCGCCTTCCTGTCGCCCGACGCGCTCCCGGCGCTCGCCGACGCGCTCGCCACGTTCCTCTCCATGTACCCCAAGTACGCCTCCTCCGAGGACGTGGACCGCCTCCGCGCCGGCGAGTACCCGCACCTCGACAAGGTGTGCCTCGACTACTGCGGCTTCGGGCTCTTCTCCTACCTCCAGAGCTGCAACGCCGCCGACTCCTCCGTCTCCTTCACGCTCTCCGAGATCACCGCCAACCTCAGCAACCACGCGCTCTACGGCGGCGCCGAGAAGGGCACCGCCGAGCACGACATCAAGAACCGCATCATGGACTACCTCAACATCCCCGAGTCCGAGTACTGCCTCGTCTTCACCGTCAGCCGCGGCTCCGCCTTCCGCCTGCTCGCCGAGTGCTACCCCTTCGCCACCAACAAGCGCCTGCTCACCATGTTCGACCACGAGTCCCAGTCCGTGAATTGGATGGCTCAGTCCGCCCGGGACAAGGGCGCCAAGGCCTACTCTGCCTGGTTCAAGTGGCCCACCCTCAAGATCTGCTCCACCGAGCTCCGGAAACAGATTGCCACCAAGAAGCGGCGACGGAAGAAGGACTCTGCTACTGGGCTCTTCGTGTTCCCGGTGCAGTCCAGGGTCACCGGAGCCAAGTACTCGTACCAGTGGATGGCATTGGCGCAGCAGAATAACTGGCATGTTCTGCTGGATGCCGGAGCATTGGGGCCAAAGGACATGGACTCGCTGGGGCTGTCGTTGTTTCGGCCAGACTTCATCATCACATCGTTCTACAGGGTGTTCGGAGCTGATCCGACAGGCTTTGGCTGCTTGCTGATCAAGAAGTCGGTCATGTCGTGCTTGCAGAGCCCCAATGGTGGGACGGGGGCGGGGATGGTGCGGATTCTGCCGGTCTTCCCGCAGTATCTGAGCGATTCGGTCGATGGGTTTGATGGTGTCCTGGATGGACTTGAGGATGATACCATCATTCCAGTTGAAGAGGAGTCAGCGACAAGCAATAGTAACCATGCATCTCAATTACCGGCGTTTTCAGGCGCATATTCCTCAGCTCAGGTGAGGGAGGTGATTGAGAGCGAAATGGACCAGGATAGCTCAGATAAGGATGGCGCCAGCACGATTTATGAGGAGAATGAGAGCGTCTCTGTTGGCGAGGTGATGAAGAGCCCTGTATTCAGCGAGGATGAGTTGTCAGAGAGCTCCTTCTGGGTTGATTTGGGCCATAGCCCACTCGGTTCAGACCATTCAGAACAGTCGGGCAAGGGGAAGCTGGGATCTCCATTGCCAGCTTCCTGGTTTTCTGGTTCGAAAAATGCACGCAAGACATCGCCAAAGGTATCATCAAAACTGGCAAGGAGCCCTATTCATGATAACCATGTGTCCTTCGATGCAGCTGTGAGGTCAGTATCACATGAGCAAGATCATGTGAAGGAAATTCCAGAGGAAGATTGCTCATATAATGGCAAGGTCAGTGAGATTGAAGAATATCAAGATGGTCATGAAAACAAGAGGTACGTAAAGTTCTCCTGCGCCAATGGCGCCACAGAAGGCAGTTCGGCGTCTGTTTTCGGGGGTTATGCTGCAAATGGGAATGGCTCCACTTCAGAGATTTGCTCGGAAAACCAGGTTGAAGCTAAAGACAGTGCCATCAGAAGGGAAACAGAGGGAGACTTCCGTTTATTGGGAAGGAGGGAGGTACCCAATAGCAGATTCAATGGTGGTAGGCTCTTTGGAGCGGAAGAAGCAGAACGAGTGTCAAGTATGGGGCGCAAGGTATCATTCACCATGGAGGATAGCAGGCTCTCCCGTAATGCGGATGCTGGGGAGACATCTGGATATGCAGTGGCAGAAGAAGATGATGATGATGATGATGCATACAGCGACTATGATGAGATTCAGGATGGTAGGCGAGAACCTGAAATTATCTGTAGGCATCTTGATCATGTGAACATGCTAGGTCTTAGTAAGACAACACTAAGGTTGCGTTACCTGATCAATTGGTTGGTGACCTCACTGCTGCAGCTTCGATTGCCTGATTCAGGAGATGGTGATGGGGTATCCCTTGTTTATATCTATGGCCCAAAAATCAAATATGAACGAGGAGCAGCAGTTGCATTCAATATAAAGGACTGCAACACTGGAACTTCACTGATCAATCCTGAAACTGTACAGAAAATGGCAGAGAAAGAAGGCCTCTCTCTGGGTGTCGGTTTTCTCAGTCATATACGCCTCATGGATAACCAGAAACATGGGGTGGCCGATGTAGGTCTCAGCTCTTCCCTTTGTCGGCCTACGTCAAATAGCCGGCAGGAGAAGAAAAATAGCAAGAATGCTATAGTGGGGATTGAAGTTGTTACTGCTTCTCTTGGGTTCCTTACAAACTTCGATGATGTCTACAGGTTGTGGGCATTTGTTGCGAAATTTCTGGACTCATCATTTCTTGAGCAGGAGAGGCTATCGTCGATTCCGGAGGATGCAGAAAGATAGTGTTTAGAGTTATTTCAGTTGTGGCTTTTGCAGCACTTAGAGAATTCAGTTGTGGCTATTGCAGCTACTTTATAAATACAGAAGGAAGGTGGTGGCGACTGTGTAATTGTGAAGAGGGTGGAAGATGAGATGTCAAGGCGCTTTTTGCCTATAGCTTTTGTATCCCCAAAAATGTCTCCACTTGGCATGAATGGTTAATACATGGTGGTGCGGCTGGTATATTTCTTCATTCTTC
Organism: Lolium rigidum; assembly: GCF_022539505.1. Lineage (NCBI taxonomy): Eukaryota > Viridiplantae > Streptophyta > Magnoliopsida > Poales > Poaceae > Lolium > Lolium rigidum. The sequence continues at coordinate 380,498,616 of NC_061510.1, forward strand.
TTTTTCTCCCCTTTCTAGGTTTGCAACTTTTTTGCATGTAGATTCTGCTGGATATTCATATGTACCACCTAATTATTTGATGAGGCATCATTTCCATGTACTTGTTTGTAAAGTGGTGGCTCCATTGGCCATGAAGTACGCTTGCTTGTATGATTCTTGCAACATGAATAGCATGATGATAGGAGATTCAGCCTTTTTTTTTCCAGTTCTCTTGTCAAACTTGGAATCATCGGCTGTCCTGGTATGTTCTTATGGATGTGGCATTTTGGTCAACAAGCTCTTCATGTTGCGTCTCATATATGTTGCGCTGGTGAATCCACCAGCAGATGATAATCTTATCTTGCAAGTGGTGTGGTAGTCAGACCACTAGCCACAGTATTTCATTTTTGCTTTCATTCCGACTGTTCTTGTGTTTCTCCTTTTAGCTTTGCCATTTAGCTACTGTCACTAAACTAGGTAGTCAGTCATGTTCTGTTGCTTATAGCAGCATGATAAGCTGGATTTTGCTGACCTGAACGGCCGGCTTGGTAATGTGCTGTTGCTTTCTGGTCGCTATTCGATGCTGCATGTTTTCTGTTGTGGTGATAGCTTGTAAAGCTTATCGACAGGGTTGGTTTGTTGTTGAGCTGGTAGGTTCTGGTACACTTTCTTTTGCACTTCGGTGGTATCAGAGTAAGGCGCACTCCCATTTGCACTTCGGAAACATTTTTGTTAACCATGTATAAGCGCTTTGGATTGTAACAATATTGTACAGTAGAATTTTTGTACGATCCTTCTGGTTTCTCCGTATAGAAGTAGCTATATTCTGTCTAAACTGTCAATGTAGGTTTTGCACTTGCATTTCCTGTGTTTGCTCTATTCTGCTATCTGTTTCCCCCGTTTGTGTTTCTCCGTTTGGCTTTGCTGTTGTTGCCTATTGGCACCAGACTGCCGAGTAGTCATCTTCTGTTATAGTAGCACCACGATAAGCTGGATGTTGCTTCCTGATGTTGTGTTGCTTTCTGGTTGACGCGTGTGACTTACAATGTTTTCATTCTGTGTTGATGCGCTTGTAAAGCTTATCGACGTTGGTTGTTGTTGAGCTCCTGTACACTTCATGATGCAGTTTTGTCGCATATAAATGAGGTACTGGACTGTTGCTGGCTTGAACAAGCTATGTACTGTATCAGTTATCAAGCTGACAGGGGCAATGCCTCGTGCTTTCCTGCATGGTAAATACTATATTTAGCACTTCTGAAGTGAAGACCAATATCTGGAGACCTAGGCGAACTTCTGAGCACTAGTTACACAAAAGTTGTAGTATATCAGTCATGGCCCATAAAAAAGGGTTAAACTCTGCTTAAATCAAATCAAACCAGTTGGGCATCTAAATTAAACTAGCAAATCTTTTTGCCTAACTTCGATCCAGTATTCTGGTCAATGCCACAAGGGTCACGAATCAAATACTTACACGCCATTTCACACTTGCACTTATTCCACTCCACGACTCTTTCATCTCCTGTCCGCCGTTGGTGTCAAACTACCACCGGCCGTGCTGGTTGGTGCGCGCCGGCGCTGGCTCCAGTGGAAGTCCAGTGCGGTTGACAGCGCTCGTCGTCGCGGGGGTGACACTGGCGGCCAGGATGCAACAACGATAGCGTGAGCGGCAGTATGACACCTTGCTGCTCGGAGTTAAAGCATCTCCAGCCGCGTTCCCCCAAAGCGTCCCCTAAAATGATTTGGAACGCGCCGGACCAAAAAACCGTTCCAGCTGCGTCTCCTAAAGCCTATTTTTGTCCGGCGCGCCCCGATACGGTGTCTAGCGCCCCGAGCCCGTCCCCGTCCCACAGGGGACGCCTGTGGGACGCTCCGGGCACGCCGGACACAACGAAAAGCGAGGCGAACCGACGCGGGTCCGGCGCGTCAGCGGCTCGGAAGCCTAAAACCCCGTCGCCTACCTTTAGTCAAGCGACGTTAATGGCGTCCCTGTTTTCCCAGGCGACGCAGGGACGCGTCTCGTCCGCGCCGGCGTTATTGCGTGCAACCACCCGCTGCCGCCGCTGTTTAAAGACGCCCTGCAGTTCTCACCGCTCACAAACCATCTCGTTGCCGAAGCCGTGCACAGACCAATGGAGGGACGCCATCAAGGCCCGTCGGGCTCAACTCGCCGCCGAGGAGCGGTTGGATCCGACGTGTGCGGCCAACAACAATGACGCCTGGTGGACGACGTACTTCAAGGCGAAGTACGACGTCGAGATGCACAGCACCGACGGGCTCGTCGGCGGCCCCAATAGCTGGAACAAGGACGGCCGCGCCCTGTTCTGGGGCGTTCCGGGGCGCACCCTCGAGAACGTCATCCGCGACATCCGCAACGGCGCTCCAAGGTTGGAGATGCCGTCGTCACCGCCGCCGTCTCCTCAATGGCAGCCGAGGAGGATGACGTACTCGTCCTCCTCGCACTCTTCTTCCTCAGGACCGGCGCGATCGACGCCGTCCTCGTCGTACCGGTCGACGCCCTACACCGTCCCCAAACGGGAGGTGAAGGAGGAGCCGGTGACGCCCGTCAACACGAGGCGTGGCGGCAGCGGCAGCCGGCGGCAGCAAGGGAGGCGCGGCGGCGCCCTCCTCATCCCGGCCGGAGGTGAAGGAGGAGCCGGAGGAACCGTCGCGCAGCGGCGCTCGCCGGCGGAGTACGAGCGGCGGCAGCGGCTCATCACCGGCGGCGACGACCCCGAGGACCGCCCGGGTCCGCGGGCGGCGTTCTTGGCGTCCATGAACGACAAGGACGTCCGGAGGGGCGACCTCGACGCGGCGATCGCCATGTCCATCCGCGACTCCGGCAAGCCGGCCGGTGGACCTCTCCGACGACGGCGAGGCGGGACCAAGCGGCTTGGTGAAGGACGAGCCCGTCGACGAGCGCGTCAAGCGAGGAGGTCGTCACCGACGACATGTACAACTTCCAGCAGTACTACGACGCCTCCGGCCGCCGCAAGTGGTTCTAGATTAGGTTTAGTTTAAATTTAGTCAAATTTCGTTCGAATCTATGTAAGTTTGGACGAATCTTAATCGAATCTCGTTAAGTTTAAAATTTCCGAAATTTTGTTTGGGAGACGCGACTGGGGAGCGACGTCTCCCAAACGCGGCACGAACGAAACACGTCCTCCAAACGCTCAATCCGGCGTTTTGAGATGCTTTGGGGAACACGGCTGGAGATGCTCTTAGTGCCAGATCCACTGATCCAGTTGCTGTAGCTGTACCAACGCATGCACGCTCGGGAGATCTGATCACTGCTGCTCAGCTCCTGCATCATACAGTACGTACGCACTGCGGCACCGCTCTAGTACCAAAAAAAAGACGTACCAAGCCATTGTGCAGAGATATTCAACTTCCTTTATATATGTGAGGTTATATCCCCTTTTCGAAAAAAAAGTGAGGTTTGGTGTTTTTGTATTTCTTTCTTTGTCGTTCAATTTTAATCATGGGCAAGACAAAATAGAGAGAAATGTGTCACCGTTTTTTCCTCCCTATGGGCCAGATACAGGCCTGGGCGTCAAATCATCATATACGTTGGTTTCAGTACATTGTCCATTATTTGATTAGTTTCACACGCACATACTTTATCACACCACTGGCTAGGGGAAAGTTTGATGGAGTCAGTTTAGTTTCCCTCAATTTTACGATGGACGCTCGGTAAAAATCAAGGTTTCTTATCCGCTACAGGTTATACATTCATGTAACATGTATGCATCGAGTCCATGTGTGTGTGTGTTTGTTAAGATTGATCATAAATAACTATTAAAATTAATTAGGCCATTTTTCCATCATGTAAACAATCTACTTGATATTTTGAATGACAGTATAACAACAATTGATAGTTAGTTGAAATGGATTTATGCACACACATAATACGCCTCATATTAGTTTTTTTTTTAGCAATGGGTGCATCTGCACCTGAGTCAAAATTGATTTTTGGGATATCCTTCTACAAGGGACAATTAGACTATTTTGTTCTGCAAATTGTGAATTTTACTCTAGGACGAGTTGATCACAACATGTTACTAAAACCAAATATATTGCTCACCAAAGTGCTCTTACCGTTCTTATCAGCGTCTCTAACCTCTCCCATCCAAATCAAATGATGTGACATTGATTGATGAGAGGCCAAGGGAAACAAAGTAGTTGAAAGCAAATTAGGGTATAAACTGTCTCGAGAAGACATGTTCCTGAGCACTAGCATTGTGGCAAAAAGTCATGCACTATGCATATGATGTTTTGAGGATTATGGAGTAGAGGTCATCACAAGATGTGAGTTAAATATTGTGTTTCTACATTTATCACAAACATTTATTGCTTTTCTACACATAATAGCAAGTTTATTCCTGTTTGTTTGATTATCTTATACATTTTCCTATATTACTGAGGAAGCACAAAAGAATATTTTTTGTTTACAGTTTCAAGCCCACTCTTAATTTTTTTGATGTATACATGTTAATAATTGTCTTGGATTACCATGTAGAATGATGAACCATAATGTTATGTATGATCTACAAAAGATGGTTATTTGGGCATATCGTAAAAGTACTTCCTTCGAAGCTCGGAAACATTTCTGGTATCACCACTATAAATCTGTTTTGTACATAAATATTGTAGATGAAGCATTGATCCAACTATTGTGCGTTCAACACGAGTTAAAACTAATTCCTATCATAAAATTTATTTTTACTTTTTCATAACTCACTGTGTCGCTTAATGGATGTCTTTTTCCATACATATTTCAACATGTTTTATAAACTAATACATTTTATTATAACCATTTAATGCATTATATAGCTCCATTATTTATCATTATAATTTTTTTGGTTGTGTGCTAAGCTAGTTTATTTCAAACATATTTTCAAATATTTCTATTTATTTTCAGAAATTTAATAAAATATTTTGTTATAGGGACTTTTTCCCTAAACCTAAGCAAAGTTATAAATCACAATCCACTAGAAATAATTTGCTATCGCTTAATAAAGTTATGTGTTTGGCTCTGCAATATCCTTAAATATCTAAACTCCATATAATGTTTTACAACCTCTACGAGGCTAATAAATATCATGGGTGTAACTAAATAAATAGTTCTAAAGTTCAGTTGTCACCTTGTCGGCCAGTCTTTACAAGATTAGAATTTATGAAAGCAATATTTAGGTATTTCATAAGGATTTCAGAGCAAATTGACCATTTTTCTACATTTCAACCACTTCCTTCTGCATAGTACCTAGTACCACTAGAGTAAAAGAACAAAATCCGTGAATCAAAAGAGCACTAGACAAGTAAATTGTACTACTAGGCAGCGCGTGCACTCCACGAACGACTCTCAATTAAATGAGGAAAAACTCTGTGCGGACTACTCCTGGCCAATGAGGATATACCTAAGGGTCAATCTTTATAAGATCAAATTGTGTAATTTAAATAAATTTGTTGAAGTTATGTCGAGTATGTGCATGTGCTACAAGTAGATTTGGACTACGTAGCTATGTTACGTGTTGGAGTCAACTTATAACCTGGACTTAATATATAAAGCCATCCGAGGTAGCCAAGCTAGAGTAGAGGCAAGCTAGGTTAGACATAAGAATGGATATTCGGGATGGTCCGGTGCCCGTGGTAGGGACGTGTTACCGGTGTGACGTTTTTAGATATGATGTGTTTATATATCTTGACGTCTGGCGGGCTTGTCCTCGATAGTACAATATTATTAGGGGAGATGAGCCCATTAACCATGTCCCGTATATGTAGGCGTTGATCATTGAACTGAGCTACCAAATATATCCTCCCGCTTATTTTTTTTTTGTAATGATCTAATCACGTATTATGCTAACATAATTTTATAGGTATTTCTAAAAAAAATCATAGGAAATAGTCCTTTTTTTACCAAAACGGTCGTAGTCATGGCATTCTGGGTGTGAAGCCATTTGTTTCTGCATACTACCCCAATAGTAAAAGTACGAAATTCTTGAATCAGAAAAGCAGTACACAAGTAAATTGTACTACTAGCATGATGATAGGTTTTTTCTTCAGTTCTCTTGTCAAACCGGAATCATCCGCCGTCCTGGTTTGTTCTTATGGATGCAGCCTATTGCTCAATGAGCTTCTCATGCTATGTCTGAATCTGATATATCTTGCGGTGGCGAATCCGCCAACACATAGTAATCTTAGGTTGCAAATAATATCCAGACCAGAGACCACTAGCTATAACATTTTCTTTTGCTCTCATTCCGACTGTTCTTGTGTTTCTCATTTTAACTTTTACGATTCAGCTATTGACACTGAACTAGCAAGTAGTCAGTCATGTTCTGTTATAGGTAGCCGGATAAGCTGGATTGCTCTCTGGTTGCTATTGACACTGACTTGAACTCATAATGTGTTGTTGCTTTCTGGTTGCTGTTGGATGTCGCATATTTTCTGTTGTGGTGATGGCTTGTGAAGCATATCGGCAGAGTTTGTTGTTACACTTCCTTGAGCACTTCATCAGTATCTGAGTAAGATGCACCTCATTTTGCACTTCGGGTGCATTTTTTACTATATGCAAGAGCTTTGGATTGTAGAAATATAAGAGTTTTTGTACGATCCTTTGGACTTTCTGTATAGAAGTATCTATTCTATGTAGACCCTTTCATGCAGTTTTTGCGAGTTATGCAAATCCTCTGTTTTATGATTGCATTTCCTGTGTTCGCTCTATTCATCTATTTCCCCTTTCTGTGTTTCTCCTTTTAGATTTACTGTTGCCTATTGGCACTAGACTAGACTAGACTACCGAGTAGTCATGTTCTGTCATAGTACTACCACAATAAGCTGTATTCTGCTGACGAGAACGGCATTGCTTCCTGATGTTCTGTTGCTTTCTGGTTGATGCGTGTGAGTTACAATGTTTTCTTCTGTGTTGTTGATCTCTTGTAAAGCTTATCGACGGGGTGGTTGTTGTTGAGCTGGTGTACACGTCGCGCTGCACTTTTTGCTGCATGTAAATGAGGTATTTGTACTGTTGCTGGCTTGAAGAAGCTACTAGGTCTCAGTTATCAAGCTGATCAGGGCAATGCGTCTTGTTTTCCTGCATGGTAAATGTATGTAGCACTTCTGAAGAATAAGTTCTGGAGACCTATAGGCAAACGTCTGAGGACTTTTTTTTGGATAAAGGGAATATATTAATATCAATAAGATACCAATTACACCCAGCCTCTGCAACAACGCACCACCCTAATGGCACTACGGATGCACACAACCAAAAACAAGAAAAGAAAACTAAGAAACAAAAGTCCCGCTACAGTATCTCGGGCCTAACAACAGCAATACATCCACCGCCAAGACAACACCTGAATTACAGACTCTCAGTCCCTGCTCTCAAAACAATGCCTCCACCAAGGACATTGCCAGGCACAACCAATTAAGGCCAGACCTTTGGTTTTCACCCTGAAAGGTAGGACTCTGCACTTCACCTGTGTTGTCGCCCCCACTTTCATACCGCTGATGTGAAGCCCGGAACACCAAGCAAGTCCCTCAACAACGCAGAGACTTGAACCTCCCTTAGCTAGTCCTCCCCTCCGGTCTTCATGAAATTCTCTTCTTCCGACTTTCATCATGGATCCATAGTCACTTGATGTCAATCAAAGAAAAAGCGCTTCACGCCACTCCCTCCAGAACCAATCGGCCGGAATAAAAACATGGGTGCGCACGACCGAATACCTCCGATCCAACAAACTCCAGGCAAAAGCACTGTTACATTCACCGGCGGAGCCTTCCGGAACTCAACACTCCGGCCAGATCACGAGTCCAAGCCTCCGGTAGGTCCTCCTCTTCACGCAAGAGAGGCCCTAGGACCGCCGCTTTTATTCAGGTCGGACCCCCACGTCGGCGACCATCCTGGGCTGGCCACTCCAACCCTCCACCGGCGACACCATTGCCGGCTTCCAAGCTCCTCCATCTCGCCACCGGAACGAGTAGGTTAGCGGACTAGTCACATCAAAGTTGTACTATCAGCCATGGTCCGTAGAAAAGGGTTAAACTCTGTGCAGCTCTGCTTAAATCAAATCAAACCAGTTGGGGTTATAAACTAAACTGCTAGCACATCTTTTCGCCTAACTTCCATCTGGTCAATGCCACACGGGTCACGAATCAAATACTTACGCGCTGTTTCACACTTGCAGTTGTTCCACTCCACGACTCTTTCACCGCTTGCCTGCCGCTGGTGTCAACCACCACCGGCCGTGCTGGTTGGTGCGCGCCGGCGCTGGCCCGAGTGGAAGTCCAGCGTGGTTGACAGCGGACGCGACCCGCTGGACTCCGAGCTGCTAGTCGTCGTTGCACCTCGCAGGGGTGACACTGGCGGCCAGGGGTCAACAGCGATAGCGTGACACCGTGCTGCTCGGAGTTAGTGCCAGAACCACTGATCCAGGCGCTGTAGCTGTACCGCACACACTCTGGCTTAAGACTACTCATAGTGGGAGTAACTAAGATAGTAATATAGAGCTACATGCATTGCTAACTAGTCAAATTGATGACATGTGGCATGATATTAAATGAAAAAAGAGATAGTTCTGGTAACTAGCTATGTTACCATAACATCAATTTTTTTAAGATTGAATGAGTCTACAAACTAATTAATACACTCATGCATGATACTACATCTAAGTTACTATGCATGAAGGTAGTAACATAGAGTAGTGTCATATGCATGACACTACTATATGTTACTCCCCACTATGACTAGTCTAACCTACGTTGGCTTGGTACGCCGTTTTCTTTTTGTGCTAGTGTGGTGCCTATGGTCATCTGGTTATTGGCTACAGCAGGGGCTGTTTGGTTTGTGCCCACACCTGCCAAGCCAAATCGAGGGCGCGCCAATATTTTGGCTGGGGATTCGCTCGCCCTCATTTTGCCAGCGTGGGGGCGTAAAATCCGAAGTGGTGACCAATTTTTTGGTTTGGCTGGCGTAATTTGGCTCCAATCCAAACGCCAACCCATGGTACCGGTCAACGCTAGGATTTTGGTAGGGTAAATGCTGGCCACAATCCAAACAGACCCTTATTTGCTTTTCTAGTCAACACTGTTGGATTGTGCATCTCCGGTCTAAGACGAAGATGGCCTACAGATTGAAGTTTTTTCTTTTCTTTTCTTTGTCCTTCAGTTTATCACGGGCCACACAAATTAGAAAGAAATCTGTCTCCATTTTTTCCTTTCCTAAACAATCTACTTGATATTTGAATAACATTGTAACAACCATTGCCGGTTAGTTGACATGGATTTGTAGCAAGCTCGGATGCATGCCCGTTGCGTGCCTTGTATGAATATTCGGAACACTCGTTCCTTCGCCCGTTTAAACCTTCTGGATTGTTTTTTTAGAGAAAATGGCACACCCCCTGGTTGCATGATATGTCACAGCTACATCCTCGTACATGTTATTTTATAAAGCATAAGCTACCTCCAGGACCAAGCGAAGATTAAACGAAGAAACTATAGCTACTGAACGACGAAACTACTCAATCACGGTGGCTTCCAAGCGATCCTTAGCGTAGTTCCCCTCTTGTTCGCTCCATCCTTTGTAGCATCTGATTCATCGCCTGCAAACGAGCATCCGTTATAACAGTCGCCATCTTCCAGGACAGGCGAACATCTTACTAATTTTTTATTTTGAAGTTTTTTTTAACTTTTTCATAACTCATTGTGTCGCTAAATGGATATAGTATTTCTTGCATATTTCAATATGTCTTATCAACTAGTATATTTTATTGTAACCATGTTATGCATTATATAGCTCCACTATTTATCAGTACAAATATTTTTGGTTGTGGGCTGCTAAACTTATGGGAAACATTTTAACATTTATTTATTTACTTTGAGACATTTAATATAATATTTTATTACGCCAACTTTTCCCTGAACCAAAGCAGGTTCTATTGCTTAATGAAGTTATAGTGTGCTTAGGTGTTTGGCTCTGCAATATCCTTAAAGATCTGAACTCTTTTATATAATGGTTTACAGCCACTAGGTGGCTAATAAATATCATGGGTATAACTGATAGATAGTTCTAAAGTTCAGTTGTTGGCCAATCTTTAGAAGACTAGAATGTGTAAAACAATTTTGTATTTCATAAGAGTTTTAGAGCAAATAGACTATTTTTTTGCATTTCGGGTGTGGCTGTTGCAGCTACTTCATAAGTACAGAAGGAAGGTGGTGGCGACTGTGTAATTGTGAGTGGAAGATGAGATGTCAAGGCGCTTTTGCCTATAGCTTTTGTATCCCTAAAAATGTGACCACTTGGCATGAATGGTTAATACATAGTGGTGCGGCTGGTATATTTCTTCATTCTTCTTTTTCTTCCCTTTCTAGATTTGCAATTTTTTTGCATGTAGATTCTGCTGGATATTCATATTTACCACCTAATAATTTGATGAGGCATCCTTTCCATGTACTTGGTTGTAAGGTGGTGGCTCCATTGGCCAGTAAGTACGCTTGCTTGTATGATTCTTTCAACATGAATAGCATGATGATAGGTGATTCAGCCTTTTTTCAGTTCTCTTGTCAAACTCAGAATCATCCGCAGTCCTAGTTTGTTCTTATAGCATCTCCAGCCGCGTCCTCCAAAGCGTTCCCCAAACGGCGCCGGATCAAGCGTTTGGGGGACGTGTTTTGTTCCTGCCGCGTTTGGGGACGTCGTTTCCCAGCCGCGCCCCCCAAACGCCACCCTCAAACTTTTTATAACATTAAAATACGCATTTTTTGTTTTTTTGCATTTTTATTTCAGTAGCGAGAAGAAACATTCCACAAACTAATACATAATTCGGAACATAGTTTACACAAACTAAGACATAGTTTGGAACATGGTTTCCACAAACTAATACATAGTTTGAACCATGGTTGACATAAATTTAAAACATTGCAAAATAACGAAACCTAACTAGTGTTGGCATCGCAGGTTTCATGTGTTCGCTGCCAAGAAAGAACACTCTCAGGCACTCCCAGTCACCCAAACTGGAAAATCCAGCTGTTGACGGTACCCTGTTGGTTCTTTCGAGGAAGAACAACCAGAAACCTCCGTGCCTATTTTCGTTGCGAAGAAACAACATTCAGTCGTCGTCCTCCTCGGCGATGTCGCCGTGGTAGTGCCAATGGCAGCGCGTCTCGTCGAGCACCTTGACGCTCATGCCGGCCTCGCCAAGGTAGGAGAACGTGAGCACGAAGCCGGCTTCGAGGTGGTGGTAGCACACGAACTTCTCCCAGCCGATGTGGAGGTACATCTTGTCGCGCGCATCGAAGATCACGCCCACAATCCACCGGCAGCAGCCGCAGGCAGCTTCTCGCAGATGCAGCGAGGATGACTCGTTGCCGGCGACGAAGTCGGTGAACTTGTCCGACAGCCTTTAGATGCCGAGTGGGTTGCCCTTGAGGACGACGATGAACTCGGCCAGCACTTGCCGCTCCTCCTCCTGCATGTCCGACGATTAAGACGACGGCGTCGCAGGCGACGGCGAGCGTGCAGCTCTGCCGCGGCCACAACTACGACCACGGCCGCGAGCTCAGCCTCCGCCTCTACCAGACATGGCGTCGACTCTTGAGATGGTGGCGGCTAGGGTTGGGGAGAGAGGCGCTAGGGTTTGTATGTGAGGGACGATGAGAGAGCGCCCCTTTTTGTAGGCCGGAGGGAGGCGGGGGAGCGGGGACGGGCTCGGGGTGCCGGACACCGTATCGGACCGCGTCGGACAAAAAGAGGCTTTAGGGCACATGGCTGGGAACTTTTTCTTATCCGGCGCGTCCCAAATCTCTTTGGGGGACGCGGCTGGAGATGCTTTTATGGATGAAACATATTGGTCAATGCGCCCTTCATGTTGTGTCTGATGTGTATTGCGGTGGCGAAACCGCCAGCACCGAGAACGGCGATTCTCCTGTGCTTGGGACGTCCCATGCATGAAAACATTAGATTTCGCCGTGAATCATGGGAGTGGTGTTTTGGAACATGGGAGCATATGCTCCCTATATTTTTAAATGCATCTTACACATATTTTAAATTTTAAAAAAATTGAAACAAAAATCCTATATGTACATCTTCAGGTGCTACGCGCTTACAAAGTCGTTTCATAAAAAATAAACTTATCATGTGACGTGTGTAAAAAAGACAAAATTCAGTGCTAAAAACAATGCTTTTCACAGGATAAGTTTTCTCTTTTTTACATAAGCCACAAAAATTATTATTTTTTCGTGAAACTTGATGCACACACATATATTATGGAGATGCACATGTAGAATTTTTTGTCATAATTTTTTCACACTTCGAAATATGTTTTGTTGGTAGAGGGAGCATACGCACCCGGGAGCCGAATTGAATTTCCGGTGAATCATTACGTTTTAGATTTTTCAAACATAACGAAACTTAATGTTACTTACAGCACGAATCTAAAAGCAGAAAACAAAGTGAATCGAAGGGCAACCACGTGCCATTTCTGCCGCCAGCACATGATAATCTTAGCTTGCAAGTGGTAGTCAGGCCACTAGCTACAGTAGTTCTTTTATGCTTTCGTTCCGACTGTTCTTGGGTTTCTCCTTTTAGCTTTAATGTTTAGCTACTGACACTAAATTAGCAGGTAGTCAGTCATGTTCTGTGATTTTGCTGACATGAACGGCTGGCTTCCTAATGTGCTGTTGCTATCTGGTTTCTGTTCGATGTTGCATGTTTTCTGTTGCGGTGATAGCTTGCAAAGCTTATCGACAGGGTTGGTTTGTTGTTGAGCTGGTAGGTTCGGTACACTTTTTTTTGCGCTTGGGCAGTATCAGAGCAAGGTACACTCCCATTTGCACTTCGGAAACATTTAATAAAAGCCATGTATAAGCTCTTTGGATTGTAAAAAAATAGTACAGTCTTTCTCATTTTTTTGGTATAGAAGTACCTATTCTATCTAAATGAACTAATCCGTATTGTCCATTTAGTTTTTTTGTGAAGTATGCAAATCCTCAGTTTTGCACTTGCATTTCCTGTGTTTGCTTTGTTCGCTTTGTTTCCCCTTTCTCTGTTTCTCCTTTTGGCATTACTGTTTTTTTTGAAACGCGAGCAAAAACTTTGCTCATTCTATTAATTAAGAAGAAGTTTTACAAGAAAGTAAAAGGTCTTAGAACTTATTACACCATCACTCTCCCGGTATCAAATAGCCCAAATTCTTTGCACCCGCTAACCCCATAGCCTAGCCTCGGTCTTAACCCTATCGAAGACGACTTGCGAAGGCGCACGTTTGTTGTTGAACAACCCATTATTCCGCTCCTTTCACACCTCCCAAAGAATTCGCATGGCAAGAGATGCCACACCTTTGCGGTTTTGCCCAAGAGACATGAAGCTCCACTATTCCGGGAAAGTTTGTCCCACCGTTGGAGTAGACTACCGAGCAGCCACGTTCAGTTATAGTGGCACCACGATAAGCTGGATTTTGCTGACGAGAACGGCATTGCTTCCCGATGTTGTGTTGCTTTCTGGTTGATGCGTGTGAGTTACAATGTTTTCTTCTTCGTTGATCGCTTGTAAAGCTTATCGAGGGGGTTGGTTGTTGTTGAGCTGTTGCAAACTTCGTGTTCACTTTTGCTGCAGAAGAAAGTCTACTTTTGGTCCTTGAATTCTAGTGAAAGTTCACTTTTGGTCCTAGAACTTCTGTCTGGTTTAAAATGAACCTTGAACTCTCAGAATCATTCACTTTTAGTCCTTACCCCGATTGAGCTAGGCAAATATCTGCCATAGGTGCCCCAAAACTCAAGGTAACGGTGCAAGGGTAGAGAGACGGGACGATGTTGATAAGCAAACAAGGAGACCTTTGTGGCGCAACGCTTCACGTGAATTAGAAGGGAGAGAAATCAAGCGAGAGACTGGTTCAGGGACCCAAAGGTTTTGTTGATTTTTGCATTGTGACATTTGGTTTAACATCTCAGCTAGTTTGGGCTTGATCTGGTTCTAAACCAATTTGGTTGGTTCTCTATTTTTTTTTCTTTCCACGCCAGTAATTTGCTCAACTCAGCCGCAAAGGGGTGAAAAATGAACTATTATGAGAGTTCAAGGTTCATTCTAGACTAAAAATAAATTTTGGGACTGAAAGTGAACTTTCCCAAGAGTTCAAGGATGAGAATTGGACTTTCTTCTTTGCTGCATCTAAATGGGGGTACTGGTACTGTTGCTGACTCGAAGAAGGTAGGTTTCAGTCATCAAGCTGATCAGGCAGTCCTTCGTGTTTTCCTCCACCGTAAATGTATGTAGCACTTCTGAAGACTACTATCTGGAGACCTAGACAAACTTCTGAGCACTACTTAGACTAGATAAAAGTGATCAAACTTTTAAAATAACCGATTTTAAGGTTTTGCTTGAAAAAATTGTCCATTCTAGATTCCGTAAAACTCGGCTGGCTCTTAATTTTTTTTAAACGGTCATCAAGAATCAATGCTTGAGAACCTTGTTTTAGCAGTTTCGGAGTCTATTTTGCCAATGTCCTTCAAAACGCTCAATGACTGGCGGTGGGGAAGGTCCAGCTCCCGCCGGTGCCCTTCTATTGTGGGACTTGTCGGAGTCTGGCCAATTTCCACCGTACCGCCCCAAATTCTGGTCAAATTCTGCCACGCTCCCTTAATAGACTTGATCTCGCAGCCCCACGGGACCCAGCCTCGTCCTCGCTGCCCCGGAGCTAACGCGAGCGCCACTGCCTTGTCTTCTTGCTGGCCATCGAGACGACACCAAGGGCAGCGCAACATTGGGGCGCGGGAAGCCACACGGGTGATATTTACGGGGTCCGTTAAATATACTTTTACACCAATGTTGTCTGGACCATAAAAAAGGTTAAACTATGTGTGACATAGGCATCCCCAATGGGCCTGCCGAAGATAGTACCCGGGGTTTACTAAAGGCCCACGATATGAAGTTTATAAAGCCCGGAAGCCCAGCTAAGAGATAGCTTGGAAAGATAGAGTTGTATTAGGAATAATGATTTGTAACTATTACGGGGCAAACTCAAAGAGTCTCCCGGTCTTTGTAACTTGTACATCACGAAACCCTCGGCTCCGCCTCCTATATAAGGGGGAGTCGAGGGAGAAAGAGAGGATCGATTCATTGTCAACACAACCCTAGCTTTTTGGCAGTCGAGTACTTTTCCGGCTGAACCCTCGAGATCTACTTTCCCTTTACTTCCTACGAAAACCCTAGTCTACAACCCGTAGGCATTGACAAGTCAATACCTTGTCAATTGGCGCCGTCTGTGAGAATTAGAGGCGACAAGAAGCTGATCTCGATGGCACACTCAACATCGTCGACATCTTCGGTGGCAAGCAACGCGATGGACAGAGGTAAACAGATCGAAACTGGTCTAGTCAATTTTGTTGGGCTTTTGTACTAAACTAGCACATCTTTTCTGCCTAACTTCCACCCGGTATTCCGGTCAATATGCCACATGGGTCACGAATGAAATAATTAGAGCATCTCCAGCCATGTCCGTGGGAAGACCCCCAGGGCCTCTTTTTTTCATCCGGATGGACGAAAATGGCCCAGTCACGCCCCCAACTTCTCGTTTTCGTCCGGATTTGGGCCTAAATCCGTCTGGACTCCCCAGGCCATCCTCGATTTCCCGGGGTGCTGTCGGGGACTCTGGATGGAGCAAATTCCGCGCTCTGGCCTGCGTGTCAGTGAAGATTCCGTGTTCTGGCCCGTCCAAATTCCCCGGAACGGCTGGAAAATCGTTGCTCCCCATGCCAAAAATAGATCCAATCCGGACGAATTTACATCCGGATTGTGGCCCGGGTGCCTCCAACGGCTGGGATGCTCTTACGCTCTGTTTCACACTTGCAGTTGTTCCACTCCACGACTCTTTCACCGCTTGCCTGTCGCTGGTGTCAACCATCACCGGCCATGCGCGGTTGACTGCGGACGCGACCCGCTGGTCATCGTGGGGGGTTTTCTCTCGGTGATTTTACTCGCGTGGGTGACACTAGTTGACTGGCGGCAGCGATAGCGTGAGGGACAGTCTCACAGGTGCTACTCGGAGTTAGTGCCAGAGCCACTTATCCAGGCGTTGTAGGCCTGTAGCTGTACCCACGAGCGCACGCTCGGGAGATCTAATCGACGGTAGCCAGCTAGGAGAAGCCTGCATCATACAGTGCGTACGCACTGCGACACCGCACCAGAACAAAAAGAAGATGACGTACCAAGGGCGCGTTTGGTAGCCTACATGCAATTCTTGCACCATTGGCGCAACGAGATGTGCCTCGTGCACGTCGCGAACGGGTCATGGCCATAAAACGCGGGTCATTTGCTATCTTCTGCGGTCTTTTACGCGTCGGAGAAGGAAGCCAGGTTCCATCGTTTGGTTGTCGTTTTCAGCCCAACTTGTACACGGGAAAACATGAATCAGCTGTTTGGTTGCTCAAATCACAGTCCTCTATCCTTACCACAATTCAAATAGGGTGAGATTAACATGCCATAGCATGTTACATACAATCAGACACCACTCATAAGAACAAGATCCTCACGATCACCACGATGAGGAAGGCGATGCTGTAATCTTTGACCCGACTGGGACGTACCTCCGGCGGTGCTCCTTGTAGAGCATATACTTCCTCCGGCGGCAGCTGTGCTAATGGCACTGCCTCATCGATGGCCTGATCTTCCAGGAGCTCCTCTTCCAGGAAGGTGAGGTACTCTTGATGTGCCTCCTCCAATGTTTCATACCCTCGGTAGCTGTTGTTGGAGTAGCCACTGACCTGGTCTTGACACACCCTCCATGAGCTGCAGATTCCTCGAACCCGTCCGCGGAACATCACATACCACTAGCACGACATAAGAAGAACAAGTAATCGATCACAACCATGAAGCAATTCAGAAAAAAAAATAGAACAACACAAGTGTTGACAACAAATGATAAACTAACATGGCCATGCATGATCATTCCAAAAGTGGATCACAAGTTCATCCTACACTACCATGGTGTCATCCTACAACCACAATAAAAGTGGGTGTTATCCTAACACCGCAAGTTCATCATCACCTGAGGGGTTAGAGTATACCACTGATACGTCCAAAACGTATCTACTTTCCCGAACACTTTTGCTATTGTTTTGCCTCTAATTTGTGTATTTTGGATACAACTAACACGGACTAACGCTGTTTTCAGCAGAATTTCCCTGGTGTCTTGTTTTTATGCAGAAACTCAACTTTCAGGAAAATCCCCGAGATTAATTGCGAAGGGCCTATTTTCCCAGAAGACTCACGGAGCCAGAAGGGCAGGCCAGGGGGAGGCCCACGGCCTCCACACCATAGGCCGGCGCGGCCTAGGAGGGGGGCGCGCCGCCTTATGGTGAGGCCGCCTCGGCCAGCCTCCGATGCCCCCCTCTGGACTACTTAAGGGTTTCGACCTAAAAACGCACGGGGGTTAGACGAAATCACCAGAAGACATCCAGAACACCGCCGCCATCGCGAAACTCCGTCTCGGGACCAGAAACTCCGTTCTGGCACTCCACCGGGACGGGGAATTGGAGGAGATCATCGCCATCATCACCACCGACGCCTCTCCATCAACCAGCCATGTTTCCCCCATCCATGTGTGAGTAATTCCCCCGCTGTAGGCTGAAGGGGATGGTATGGATTGGATGAGATTGGTCATGTAATAGCATAAGATTGTTAGGGCATAGTGCCTAGTATCCGTAATTGGTACTTTTATGATATTGTTGCAACTTGTTATGCTTAATGCTTGTCACTAGGGCCTGAGTGCCATGATTTCAGATCTGAACATGTTATCAATTCATGATGATATCCATTGCTTTATGATCTTACACCGCAAGTTGTATACACATATTGTCTGTCCGGAACCCGAGGCCCCAAAGTGACGAAATTGGGACAACCGGAGGGAAGGCGGTGATATGAGGATCACATGTGTTCACCGAATGTTAATGCTTTGCTCCGGTGCTCTATTAAAAGGAGTACCTTAATTACCGATAGATTCCCTAGAGGCTCTGGCTGCCACCGGCTGGTAGGACAAAAGATGTTGTGCAAGTTTCTCATTGCGAGCACGTATGACTATATATGGAACACATGCCTATGGTTGTTTAGTACTTGGATACCGTTTTATTATTATCTCGCAAATGCCCTACCTTGATTGTTACATGAGTTCTCTCATCCATGCAGCGCCCGTTCATCCATCCCTGTGCCTACGATATTTTAATCCTGCTTGTTTACTATAATCACTACTCGCTGTCTTTGTTACACTCGTCGTCGATATTTCACTACTGCTCATCGCTATAAAGCTGTTACTCTTGATAAACTCTTGCGAGCAAGTCTGTTTCCAGTGCGAGCTTGAATTGACAACTCCGCTGTTAAGGCTTACACATATTCTTTGGCTCCCCTTGTGTCGAATCAATAAATTGGGTTTTACTTCCCTCGAAGACTGTTGCGATCCCCTATACTTGTGGGTCATCAAGACTATTTTCTGGCGCCGTTGCCGGGGAGCATAACTTTATTTGCAAGTTCACTTGGATTGATATTGTTCGCTGCAAATTCTCCATCATGGTCGCGATACTAAAGTCGCCATATTACCATCCACTACAAGAAAAGGTACAACTCTGAGTACCTCTGCTGCTCTTGATTCACCCTTTGTGATAGGTAAACTTGTTTCACCACCACAAGCTTCAAATGCTGGTACTTCTGCTGAATCTGAAAATTCCTCTTATAATTTTGATGATGCTTCTGATGTGCTTGATAATGATGGTTCATTAGGATCTTTTCTAGATGCTACAATTGCTAGGTCTAGACAAATTGAAAATACTGAAACTCCTAATGAAAATACTGCTACACCTGTTAATTCACCTGAGTCTGAATACTCTAGTGATGATCTTGATGAATATTATGTGGAACTTGATGATGATTTCATTGATAAATGCAATGCTACTACTGGTACAAGTAATATTAAAAATCTTCTTGCACAACATACTGTTAGATATAAACTGTCTCCTGATCCTAAATTTGCCACATCTCCTATAAACATTAAGGATAAGGATTATGATTTTTCTCTTGATTTATCTCATATATCTATTGTTGAGAAAACACCTTTTTGTGGTACTGAAAAAGAAAGTCTTTGTAGAACACATGAATGAGCTCTCTACTTTGAGTAGCTTGTTTTCTGATGATATTAAGAAGCGTACTTATTTCGTTGCTAAATTTTTTCCTTTCTCATTAAAGGATGATGCTAAAACTTGGTATAATAGTTTGCCTCCTGATTCTATTGATAGTCCAAGTGGTTTGCTTGATGTTTTCTTTCGGAAATACTTTCCTGCTAGTGCTCAACATATTGCTTTGCAGAAAATTTATAGTTTTGACCAGGAAGATGGAGAGAAATTGCCTGAAGGTTGGGCAAGGTTTTGCTCTCTTATCAGAGCTCGGCCTGGACATGATCTGGAAAAGCATGATTTACTTGATATATTTTATAGTGGACTAACCATTGAGTCTAGGGAATACCTGGATAGTTGTGCTGGGTTGTGTTTTCGGAAAAGAACTCCAGGACGACGCTGAAGAATTATTGGCTAGAATAGGCCGAAATCATGATGATTGGACTACACACGAACCAACCCCAACACCAATATTGAAGAAGAGGGGTATGATTAAATTAAATGATGAAGATATGAGGGAAGCCAAGAAATCTCTTAAAGAGAAGGGAATTAAATCCGAAGATGTGAAGAATTTACCCCCATAGAAGATTTATGTAAGATAACTCCCCCTTCATCCGTGATCGAGGTACATTCTCTTCAACGCTTTAGTAGGGAAGATATTCCGTACTCAAAACCTCCTGATCAATGCTTAGATGAGTTTGATAATTATATTGTTAAGCAAGATAATTTTAATATGAGAGTAGAGAATCATTTAATGGAAAATTCTCGAGCTATTAGTGAATTGCATGGTATTGTGGAGAGAACCTCCAATGATGTTAAGATGCTTGTTAAACATTTTCATATGGTTCAAACTCAAATTGATCAACTCACTAAAGTGCAAAATGACTTGTTAAAAAATAGTTCTAAAGAAAAACATGCTTATGAAGTAACAACTAGAGGCGGTGTTTCTACTCAGGATCCTCTATATCCCGAGGGGCATCCCAAAAGAGTTGAACAAGATTCTCAAAAAACTGAAACTAGTGCTCCTTCTAAGAAAAAGAAGAAGAAACATAAAACTGTTGTAGAATCCTCTGAGCCTGTTAATGATCCTAATAGTATTTCTATTTCTGATGCTGAAACTGAAAGTGGTAATAAACATGATAAAGATAATGATAAGAATGATGCTTCTGATAAAGAAGAGGTTGAAGATGAACCTGAAAAGCATGCTAAAAATAAAAAGTATACTAAAGAAGATTTTATTGCTAAGAAACATGGTAATGAAAGGGAACCTTGGGTTCAAAAGCAAATGCCTTTTCCTGCTAAGAAACTAAAATCAAAGGAAGAAGAACACTATAATAAATTTTGTGATTGGATGAAACCTTTGTTCCTGCAAATCCCTTTGACTGATGCTATTAAATTACCTCCATATTCAAAGTATATGAAAGATATTGTCTCTAACAAAAGGAAAATTCCTAATGAGGAGATTTCCACTATGCTTGCTAATTACTCTTTCAATGGCAAAGTTCCAAAGAAGCTGGGTGACCCAGGTATACCGACTATTCCTTGTTCCATCAAGAATAATTATGTTAGAACTGCTCTATGTGATTTGGGAGCAGGTGTTAGTGTTATGCCTTTTTCTCTTTATAAGAGACTTTATTTAGATAAGTTGATACCAAGCTGATATATCTTTGCAAATGGCTGATAAATCTATCGCTATTCCTGTTGGTATATGTGAGGATGTTCCTGTTCAAGTTACTAATAATTGCTTAATATTAACTGATTTTGTTGTGTTGGAAATGCCTGAAGATGATAATATGTCTATTATTCTTGGGAGATCTTTTCTTAACACCGTAGGGGCTGTTATTGATTGCAATAAAGGAAAAGTTACTTTCAATGTTGATGACAAGGAGCATACTGTTTATTTTCACAAGAGGATTGATAAAGTATGTGGAGTTAATACAATTTCTAATGTGAGAACTATCAAAGTGGGAGCTATTGATTGTCCTATATATGAGCCTAAGCAAGGATATCAAAGTATTATGATTGGATCCATATCAATTCAATACAAGGTAACATGATTGATTTGAGGTTTATTTCTTCTTATGTCATGTAAAATTTATTTGGTGGCAAGACTTGATCAACCTTGTTAACAAGTACATTTTATATGCATAGAGGAGCTAAACAACATTTCTTTCTTCCTCAACTTGTTTTACTTGATGTAGCACTACTTGTTTTGCAAGGTTATTTAGTTGTTTAGAGGTTTGAAAATCTTTTTCTGCCCTGTAATAATAATTTTAACACCCAGAAATGTGCGTTTTTCAAAGTTCTCAAAAATTTACAAAAATTATACCGTTGGTCTTATTTTTCGAAGAGCTTCCTGGGAGTGCCTGTGGCTGACCAGTGGGGCACCCCAGGGCTGCCCCCATGTGCCGGCGCGGCCAAGGAGGGGGGCGCGCCACCCTGTGGTGTGGGCCCCTCCTTGCCCCACTAAGTCATCTCTTCCTCCCAGTCTACTCTCTCTCCCGAAAAAACTCGTACTCACTTTCTCTCACTCGCGTTTCTGCTCAAGAGCTCAAGATTTCTCGATCTCTTTGCTCAACCCAGATTTCTGTCTGAAATTTGGCACATTTGCTCTCCGGTATGTGACTCCTCCGATTATCCAAATAGAATTTTGTTTGGTTGAGTATATCTTGAATATTTTGCTGCTGTAATGTTAAGTGAGCTTGCATGCTTGTTCTAATTGTAAAAATTAGTTTTGATGCATCTTTAGTACTCTACCAAGTTCCTATAGTAGTTTCCCTCATTTATATGTCTCCAAATCAACTTTTATAATGTTTGTTGAAAAATTTCAGAAAATGGAGTGGAATAGGCACCAACTGAATCAACAAGAATTGGAGGTGCAAGAAGTTATGAGAGTTCACCGCGAAGAGGGAGCATACCCCTCCTACTACCCATGCATCGATTTTATGAGGAGTGCGAGGAATCTTGCAAGATGTTCAAAATCTGATTTCCAATGCAGGGTTGGAAAGTTTTGTTGTTGGTGAACCTTACCAATATGCAAAACTAACCATGTCAGTGGTGCAGGATTTTGAATTCCATTGGTCCCAACCTAACCCCATGGTTCGATATAAAATTTATAATAAAACCATCGACTTGGCCTTTGCTGATTTTTGTGCAGCTATTAGAGTGCCACAATGGGGATCTTGTGAGAAGATTAGGGGGTCACCGCAAGAACTCTTGAGTCTATACAAGATGATCTGTCAAGGGAGAAGCTTCTCAGAGGAGAGTGGTAAAATTCGGAGCATTCAACTCCCAGCTATTCGCTACTTTGCTTACTTTATCTCCAAGTGCGTTCTTTCTAGACAGAATGCAAATAAGCTATCCATTCATGATTTAGTTTTCTTAGCTGCTGCATTGCAACATGATAGGACTTATAATTTGGGGCCTTTGATGGCCTTTAGACTTGCTACTAACCATGATAAAGGAGGGATTTGTGGAGGTCTCATTGCTTCTTGCTTGCTAGCCATGCATGGTGTAGAACCTCACCCTCTTGATGTTCAGCTTTCTTTAGAGAAACTCGATATTGTTTCAATGATAAAACATGACTTTGTTTCTAACGGATCTAATTTGAGTAACCTGTCTTATGAGATAACATTTTATAAGAAAAATTGGAGAATAACTAAAAGAACTGAAAGACTAGTAGGATTGCCTGCACCTGCTTTGTTTAATCTTGATTCCAGGGGAAATTGGTCGGTCACGGAAGATGAACTAAATGCATACATAGAGGGGGATGGCCATCATGCAGGGGACGGCGCGGAGGAGGCCGAGGAACACCTCGACTTATCATCCGATGCAGCGAGTTGTTCACATCAACATTTTGGGAATGTGGAGCCTTCACCCTTTTCTTCTGCACAGGGACCTTATTATGACTACACCATGTACGATCCACCGGCGTGGAACCCTGACCCTCGCTGGGGTTGATCTCCACTTAGGCCAAAAGCCTAAGCTTGGGGGGGAGGTATACCGGCATCACTCATTCATTGCATATTACAATTTCCGGATACTTGTACATACTTGTTTAGCTTCTTAATGTGGTTTCTAATAAGAGGGAGATGATATTTGGGGAAGTGCTGTTTGAAAACAGATTCTGGACTGATACCAAAAAAAATTCCCAAAAACATCCAGAACTTTATTTTACGAAGCCAATTTTTGTGCATGTTCCCCAGATTATTATCTAACTTTCATTAGTTGAGCACTTTTCGAGCTGAGCAGCGGAAGATTTTTGTAAAAATAGATTACTGTACCGCTGTCAAGTTTGACGAATTTCTGCTACTTTGTGTTTATGTGACTCTTTTAGTTTTCATCTTCTTGTTTTTGCTTTGTTTATTTTCTAAAACACAAAAAGACCAAAAATATTTCTGTTGTTTCTCTTTACCATTTGTTTATTTTGGTTTCTTGTTCCCATTTTGCTTTATTTGCTATCGTTGGTTTGCTATAAGAAAATCCAAAAAGATTTTGCTTTGTTTGCTTGTTTCCTTTTGTTCTTGTCTCCAATTCGAAAACACCAAAAATATTTGTTGTTCTTCTTTGGTTTTGTAAAGTTCATTATGGAGTTCAGCGGTCTCCGGTGGCTGGAGCTTGGTTTTCATTCCATATTATTCAAGCTACACAAGTGAAAGGCAATAATGACGATCTACGACAACTCGACTGTGGTGAGAGGCTGGTATGAACTCTATTTGTTTTCATATACTCATCCATGTGAGCATGCTTAGTTGGTTCATGTGAGTTATATATCATTTAAGAAAGTCTAGTAGTTCATGATCTCTCATGTTTAGCTCCAATTTATTAATATGAGTAGCATATCATAAATATTTGCTTGCGTTGTTTTATTCATAGATAGGTATGACATTGTGGTATCCTCCTCTGAATAATTCACTTGAATCAACTTGGCACATGCTCACGCATGCATGTGACTGAACAAAAGTCAATTAAGCCTCGATGATTTACTTTTCCTCAGAGTTCTTGTATCACTTTTATGCCTCTATTAATTTATTTTGCCGCAAGCATGATTATGACAGTTATTGCTCTCTTGATTGTCGCTTCCCAGTCTATTGCTAGCCTTCACTTGTACCGAGCGGGAACGCTGCTCGTGCTTCCAAACCCACGAAAACCAAGTTATTCCAAAGTGTCCACCATAAATACCTATGCATGGCATTTCAAACCATTCCAAGTAAATTCTCATGTGCTACCTTTAAACCTTCAAAATACTTCTCAATTTGTGTTAACGTTTTATAGCTCATGAGGAAGTATGTGGTGTTTATCTTTCAACCTTGTCATTTACTCCTGACAGACTTTCACCAATGGACTAGTGGCACATCCGCTTATCCAATAATTTTGCAAAAAGAGCTGGCAACGGGGTTCCCATCCCCAATTAATTAACTTTCATCGGTAATTCTCTTCACATGTTTTGCCCTCGATTTATCGGTAAGCAAATTAATTTGCAAATAGACACTCCTCCAGTGGTATGTGAATGTTGGAAGGCACCCGAGGATTCGGTTAGCCATGGATTGTGTAAGCAAAGGTTGGGGGAGTGTCATCCATAATGAAACTAAAAAATATGTGTAAACAAAAGAGAAGAGGGATGATTTACCTTCTTTGGTAGAAATAACGTCCTTCATGGGAGCCGCTCTTGAAAGTCCGGTTGATGAGGTAGTTAGAGTACCCACTATCATTCGTTGACAACAACAAACACCTCTCAAAATAATTTTACTCCTGTTTTACAAATGAAAAGCTCTAGCACATGTTAATCCCTGCTTCCCTCTGCGAAGGGTCAATCTTTTACTTTTACATTGAGTCTCCATCCTTTCTTTGAGCACCTTCTTGAGAGCACAACTTGTCATTCTTAGTATAATATGCTTGTCCCAAAATGTGATTAACTGTGGTATAACTTTGATGCTTTTATCTTTGATAATCTCTACTTCCAGTCTTCCCATTAACTTCGAAGGTGCCCGAGCATTTATGTTTTGCTGTACAAATACGAGCAAGCGAGATACCACTTTATCATATCCATTTATGAACATTGCAATCTTGCTGATAGACATGATTCATGATGCTTATTATTAATTTGTTGGTACCTTTTCCATGATTGACATAGCTATTAGATGACTTTATTTGCATGTATATTATTATGAATTGCCTAAGTACTTGTCCATATCATGAGAATATTTACATCATATGAACAAATGTGTTCATGAAAGTTCTTTTATCGCACTCAGTTGTTAACTGAATTGCTTGAGGACAAGAAATAAGCTAAGCTTAGGGGGAGTTGATACGTCCAAACGTATCTACTTTCCCGAACACTTTTGCTATTGTTTTGCCTCTAATTTGTGTATTTTGGATACAACTAACACGGACTAACGATATTTTCAGCAGAATTTCCTGGTGTCTTGTTTTTGTGCAGAAACTCAACTTTCAGGAAAATCCCCGGGATTAATTGCGAAGGGCCTATTTTCCCAGAAGACTCACGGAGCCAGAAGCCACGGCCTCCACACCATAGGCCGGCGCGGCCTGGGAGGGGGGCGCGCCGCCTTATGGTTAGGCCGCCTCGGCCAGCCTCCGAAGCCCCCCTCTGGACTACTTAAGGGTTTCGACCTAAAAACGCACGGGGGTTAGACGAAATCGCCGGTAGACATCCGGAACACCGCCGCCATCGCGAAACTCCGTCTCGGGACCGAAACTCCGTTACGGCACTCCACCGGGACGGGGAATTGGAGGAGATCATCGCCATCATCACCACCGACGCCTCTCCATCAACCAGCCATGTTTCCCCCATCCATGTGTGAGTAATTCCCCCGCTGTAGGCTGAAGGGGATGGTAGGGATTGGATGAGATTGGTCATGTAATAGCATAAGATTGTTAGGGCATAGTGCCTAGTATCCGTAATTGGTACTTTTATGATATTGTTGCAACTTGTTATGCTTAATGCTTGTCACTAGGGCCCGAGTGCCATGATTTCAGATCTGAACATGTTATCAATTCATGATGATATCCATTGCTTTATGATCTTACCCGCAAGTTGTATACACATATTGTTGTCCGGAACCCGAGGCCCCAAAGTGACGAGAAATTGGGACAACCGGGAGGGAAGGCGGTGATATGAGGATCACATGTGTTCACTGAATGTTAATGCTTTGCTCCGGTGCTCTATTAAAATGAGTACCTTAATTACCAGTAGATTCCCTAGAGGCCCGGCTGCCACCGGCTGGTAGGACAAAAGATGTTGTGCAAGTTTCTCATTGCGAGCACGTACGACTATATATGGAACACATGCCTATGGTTGTTTAGTACATGGATATCGTTTTATTATTATCTGCAAATGCTCTACCTTGATTGTTACATGAGTTCTCTCATCCATGCAGCGCCCGTTCATCCATCCATGTGCCTACAATATTTTAATCATGTTGTTTACTATAATCACTACTGCTGTCTTTGTTACACTCGCTGGCGATATTTCACTACCGCTACTCGCTATAAAACTGTTACTATCGATAAACTCCTGCGAGCAAGTCTGTTTCCAGTGCAGTTGAATTGACAACTCCGCTGTTAAGGCTTACAAATATTCTTTGGCTCCCCTTGTGTCGAATCAATAAATTGGGTTTTACTTCCCTCGAAGACTGTTGCAATCCCCTATACTTGTGGGTCATCAACCACCTCATCATAGTTACAAAAGGGGGCCATCAAATGTTTTTCATCCCTAGCTACTGCCATAATTTACATAATTAACATCATCATCATCATCACCAGCTCCATGCATGCATCCCTGAACCACCCCCTCAAGGGCACCACTACACCTTTGAGTGGTACTTGCCAAGGTAGTTCCTCAGCCAGAGGACGGGGTGTGGCTCGATCATGCCGACGAAGCTGGAACCCTGGGCCTTGTGGTCGACTAGGTGGCTCAGGGCAGCCATGAGATCATCCTCGGCAGAGACAAGCATGTCCATGGCCGCATTGTACAGGTCATGGTGCATGTCCATGGGCTTGTTGTCCCTGATGGCCTGTTCGACGTCCTTCACAGCAACAATCATGTTGGTGAAGGCCACCAGCTCGTCGTCGGTGAAGGCGCCTCTCTTCCTCTTGCCAGCGGTCACCTTATCAGGCGCGTCGACAGCCTTCTCAGGTGCCCCATCGAGGTTGACCGTGTTAGACTCCTGGGTTTCAGCATCATCAGGTGCAGGATTTGCTGCAGCCGATTCTAGGGGCTCACTAGATCCCATGGCGTACTTTCCGGTGGCGAGGCCGGAAGATAAGATGGTATGTATCTCGTTGTAGTTGGCAATGGGCACATTGAGGAACTCTGCGTCCTTTCGATGATCCTACGATACGAAGGGACAATGATGTTAGTTCTCCTAGTGGTTGATCAAAAGAGTTAGTGAGGTGGAGTGAGTTAGTGAGGTGCTCACCGCGATGTGCCCGCAGTAGTGCTCACGCTCAAGGATGATGCATTTGGTATCATCGCACCACAGAGTCCCGCTTAGATCGCGGAGCCTGCTAATGGTGAGCCACCTCTGCTCCACTTGCTCAGGTGGTTGTACACCTGAGTGGAGCACATGGAGACACCACAGTGGTCAAAAAGGCCCTTTGTCAGTTCTCACTCCGGTCTGGATCAAGCCGCACATCTTCTCCAACACGAAGGTGGACATGAATGGAAGCCATTTCATGGTGCCAGTCCCTTTCTGTCCGGTCTTCAAGGCCCTCTCCGCTTCCCCGCGGTTCTTGTTCTACTTTGTGGTGGCCAACCTAGCCGCGACCTCTACTGCTACCTGAGCAACCAGGTCAGACACATGCAGAGGGGTGACCGCCACTGATACGTCTCCGACGTATCGATAATTTCTTATGTTCCATGCCACATTATTGATGATATCTACATGTTTTATGCACACTTTATGTCATATTCGTGCATTTTCTGGAACTAACCTATTAACAAGATGCCGAAGAGCTAGTTGCCGTTTTCTGCTGTTTTTGGTTTCGAAATCCTAGTAACGAAATATTCTCGGAATTGGACGAAATCAATGCCCGTGGTCCTATTTTGCCACGAAGCTTCCAAAAGACCGAAGAGGAGTCGAAGTGGGGCCACGAGGCGCCGCCACACTAGGGCGGCGCGGCCCAGGCCCTGGCCGCGCCGACCTGTGGTGTGGGGCCCTCGTGTGGCCCCTGTAAGGGTACATTGCCCCTATGTGTGGTTTTGGTAATTAATGACAACCCCTATGGACTAATGTTTTCATTGAGTTTATATGAAGGAATATTCCATAGGTACTACTTGTATTCCATGTGTTGGATTCAAGTATGAATGCCATGAAGATAAAGGTATACCTTGTGTATTGGCATCAAGATCATCGGTATGAAGATATATATGTGATATGATCAAGAAGAAGAAACGAAGATGGAGTTCTTATGTGGAACTCAATATTAGCCATGCTCTATCTTATGTGAGTATGAGAAGATACAAGGTTGAGTTGGGCAAGTTCAAGATGAGCATCTCAAGTGAATCACATGCTTGAAGCTTGCCATCCATTTGGTGATAATGGACTAGTGAAGATGTGCATCAATGGAGCTTTCCCATCATAGTGTATGGGGGAGCATTTGTGAGTCTTCACGAAGCAACATTGGTCAAGTGTGGCATTCCGGCTTGTGTAGAGCTTGAAGTGTTATCATCAAGATCAAGCGGGATGCGCAAGGCAAAGGTATGACCTTGATAGGTTTTCCTTTTACCGGTCTCAAGGTGGTTGTTGGGAGACCGGATTATAGGATAGATAGCCGCACTATTAAGAGGGGCTTTCGGTTGAGTAACTTGATCACATCGTCTTAGGGAGCTCAATCCTTTGCATACTTTGCATATCCCTATTGCTTCTTGGTGTTTCTCTGTGTGAGGTTCTTGAGCTTGTTGCTAGCTTTACAACAAGCCCAAGTTCATCGAAAACGGAATCCGCATGCATCTTCTATTGCGTTTTCGAGTTTGGACGTCTTTACCGTTTCTTGACGGTGGGAGACTCCCTCTCTAAAATCATCTAAAAATGTTCTGAGAGGAGTCTCCATATTTCCAACAAAATTGGTTTCATGCGAATTGGTTTCATGCGACAAAATTGGTTTCATGCGAATCGGAGTTCGGGAGCAATAGTTATTAAAGAAAAAGGTAAAAGAAGAAAAAAAGAAAAAGAAAAGAAAAAAAGGGGGAAGGCCCCGGTTGCTGCCCGGCCTGCCGGCCCGCACGCCGGCCCACCCGGTCGACCGGGCGGCCACCGGCCCACGCGCCAGCCTGGCCCAGCTCCCCCTCCGGTCAGACCGGACATTAACCGGGCCGCCGCCTCCCCCGGCCCACGCGCCGGTTTCCTACCGGGCCGCTCGGCGGCCACTCCGGCCGGACCGGCCTCCTGGCCGGACTGGGCCTCACCGCTCTGCGGCCCACCCCGCGGCCTGCGCCCCCGCGCGACCAGACGCTCGCCCTGTGCGGCGCGCTCGCCCTGCCCGGTTGCTGGGCCGGTCCGGCCGGACCCCCAGCTGGGCTGGTCAGCGCCCAGGCCGGTCGGCCGGCCTGGCAGCCGGCTGGGCTGTCTGTTTTGCCCGTTTTTCTTCCCCTTTTCACTTGTTTTTTCTCCCAACGGTTCTATTTCCCCCTTAGCTATAAATAGGCTTCTTCCACCTTGAGCCAAACTAGTTCTTCCTATTCTCTCACCTCCATTGTTGCTATTTGAAGAACTTGCTCTCCCCTTGATTCCTCCAACCATTCTTGCTCATATTTGAGGATTTGAGAGAGGAGATCTAGATCTACACTTCCACCAAACCATTTCTTCTCTAAGTGAGGGAATCTCTTGGGATCTAGATCTTGGAGTCTTTGGTTGACTTTCCCCCTTGTTCTTCATCTCCAATCTCATCCTAGCATTCGTTGCTTTGGTGGGATTTGAGTGTGAAGGACTTGAACACCTCCGGTGTTCTTGCTTTGCATCATTGCATAGTGTTGAGCTCTCCACCACGATTTGTTCGAGTGAGAGACCGTGAGCTTGTTACTCTTGGAGGGTGACCTCCTAGTTGGCTTGGTGATTGGTGCTCCGGTGATCTCTTCAAGAAGATTGTGAAGAGGCCCGGGCTTCTCCTTCGTGGAGCTGGTGAAGTGGTTGTGGAGCTTTCCATCTCCGGAGCGGAGGAAAAGCTAACCATAAGGAAAGGGCCATTATCCTTCGTGGGTGTGGTTCGGAGAATAGGATGAGCCTTCGTGGCGCGGGGAATCCTTCGTGGGACCTCCACTCCTCCAAACGTGACGTACCTTGTTGCAAAGCAAGGGAACACGGGAATACATCCTCGTCTCCGCGTGCCTCGGTTATTTCTATACCCGAGCTCTCTTTCCTTGTGATAGCCATCGTGCTTGAAGTACATATATCTTGCTATCACTTGTGCTACATATATCTTGTGCCTATCTTGCTTAGCTCTAGTTGCTATTGTTACACTTAGTTGAGCTTAGCATATTTAGGGTTTGTGCTTGTAAACTAAACGATAGTTTAATTCCGCATTCTTACAAGACAAATCCGCAAGAGTTTGTAAATGCCTATTCACCCCCTCTAGGCGACATCTCGATCTTTCAGCCCCCCCCCCCCCCGCGTTGCCCTTCCGCCTACTTAAAGCCTCCGTCGCGAAACCCCCGATACCGAGAGCCACGATACGGAAAACCTTCCGGAGACGCCGCCGCCGCCAATCCCATCTCGGGGGATTACGGAGATCTCCTCCGAAGACTCCTGCCGGAGAGGGGATTCATCTCCCGGAGGACTCTTCACCGCCATGGTCGCCTCCGGAGTGATGAGTGAGTAGTTCACCCCTGGACTATGGGTCCATAGCAGTAGCTAGATGGTTGTCTTCTCCTCATTGTGCTTCATTGTTGGATCTTGTGAGCTGCCTAACATGATCAAGATCATCTATCCGTAATACTATATGTTGTGTTTGTCGGGATCCGATGGATAGAGAATACTATGTTATGTTAATTATCAAGTTATTACCTATGTGTTGTTTATGATCTTGCATGATCTCCGTTATTAGTAGAGGCTCTGGCCAAGTTTTTGCTCTTAACTCTAAGAGGGAGTATTTATGCTCGATAGTGGGTTCATGCCTCCATTGATATCTGGGACAGTGACAGAAAGTTCTAAGGTTGTGGAGGTGCTGTTGCCACTAGGGATAAAACATTGATGCTATGTCTAAGGATGTAGTTGTTGATTACATTACGCACCATACTTAATGCAATTGTCTGTTGTTAGCAACTTAATACTGGAAGGGGTTCGGATGATAACCTCGAAGGTGGACTATTTAGGCATAGATGCATGCTCGGATGGCGGTCTATGTACTTTGTCGTAATGCCCAATTAAATCTCACTATATTTATCATGACATGTATGTGCATTGTTATGCCCTTTCTATTTGTCAATTGCCCGACTGTAATTTGTTCACCCAACATGCTTTTATCTTATGGGAGAGACACCTCTAGTGAACTGTGGACCCAGGTCCATTCTTTTATACTAAAATACAAATCTGCTGCAATACTTGTTTTACTGTTCTTGCAAACAATCATCTTCCACACAATACGGTTAATCCTTTGTTACAGCAAGCCGGTGAGATTGACAACCTCACTGTTTCGTTGGGGCAAAGTACTTTGGTTGTGTTGTGCAGGTTCCACGTTGGCGCCGAATCTCCGGTGTTGCGCCGCACTACATCCCGCCGCCATCAACCTTCAACGTGCTTCTTGACTCCTACCGGTTCTATTAAACCTTGGTTTCTAACCGAGGGAAACTTGCCGCTGTGCGCATGACACCTTCCTCTTGGGGTTCCCAACGGACGTGTCAGCTACACGCATCAAGCAAATTTCTGGCGCCGTTGCCGGGGAGATCAAGACACGCTGCAAGGGGAGTCTCCACTTCCCAATCTCTTTACTTTGTTTTTGTCTTGCTTTATTTTATTTACTTACTTGTTTGCTGCATTATATCAAAACACAAAAAAAATTAGTTGCTAGCTTTACTTTATTTACTGTCTTGCTTTCTATATCAAAAACACAAAAAAATTAGTTACTTGCATTTACTTTATCTAGTTTGCTTTATTTACTACTGCTAAAATGAATACCCCTGAAAATACTAAGTTGTGTGACTTCACAACCACAAATAATAATGATTTCCTATGCACACCTATTGCTCCACCTGCTACTACAAGTCGGAATTCTTTGAAATTAAACCCGCTTTATCGAATCTTGTTATGCGAGAGCAATTTTCTCGAGTGTTAGTTCGATGATGCTTGCCCATCTCAATAATTTTGTTGAATTGTGTGAAATGCAAAAGTATAAAGATGTAGATGGTGATATTATTAAATTGAAATTGTTTCCTTTCTCATTAAGAGGAAGAGCTAAAGATTGGTTGCTATCTCTCGCCTAAGAATAGTATTGATTCCTGGACTAAATGCAAGGATGCTTTCATTGGTAGATATTATCCCCCTGCTAAAATTATATCTTTGAGAAGTAGCATAATGAATTTTAAACAATTGGATAATGAACATGTTGCTCAAGCTTGGGAAAGAATGAAATCTTTGGTTAAAAATTGCCCAACCCATGGACTGACTACTTGGATGATCATCCAAACCTTCTATGCGGGACTAAATTTTTCTTCGCGGAATTTATTTGATTCAGCTACTGGAGGTACCTTTATGTCCATCACTTTGGGGGCGGCTACAAAGCTTCTTGATGATATGATGATTAATTACTCTGAATGGCACACGGAAAGAGCTCCACAAGGTAAGAAGGTAAATTCTGTTGAAGAATCCTCTTCCTTGAATGATAAGATTGATGCTATTATGTCTATGCTTGTGAATGATAGGACTAATGTTGATCCTAATAATGTTACGTTAGCTTCATTGGTTGCCCAAGAAGAACATGTTGATGTAAACTTCATTAAAAATAATAATTTCAACAACAATGCTTATCGGAACAACTCTAGTAATAACTATAGGCCATATCCTTATAATAATGGTAACGGTTATGCTAATTCTTATGGGAATTCTTACAACAATAATAGGAACACGCCCCCTGGACTTGAAGCTATGCTTAAAGAATTTATTAGTACACAAACTGCCTTTAACAAATCTGTTGAGGAAAAGTTCAATAAAATTGATATTATTGCTTCTAAGGTTGATAGTCTTGCCTCTGATGTTGATCTTTTGAAATCGAAAGTTATGCCTAATAAGGATATTGAAAATAAAATTGTTACTACAGCAAATGCCATCCAAGTTAGAATTAATGAGAATATAAGATTAATGGCTGAATTGCGTGCTAGGTGGGATAGAGAAGAAAATGAAAAACTAGCTAAAGAGAAAAACGTAGCTAAAGTTTGGACTATTACCACCACTAGCAATGCTAATGATTCACATGTTGCTGCACCTCCTACTATTAATGGTAAAATAATTGGTGTTGGCAATGTTTCTACTCCTAGTGCAAAGCGCGCAAAATTACCCGAAACTCCTAAAACCGCTCGAAACCGCCTGTGATAAAACTGCTGAAATTTTTTCCAACCTTGGGGATGATAATCCCATTGCTTTAGATTGTAATGATTTAGATTTTGATGATTGCCACATCTCTGAAGTTATAAAGTTCTTACAAAAGCTTGCTAAGAGTCCCAACGCTAGCGCTGTAAACTTGGCTTTCACAAAACATATTACAAATGCTCTCATAAAAGCTAGAGAAGAGAAACTAAAACTTGAAACTTCTATTCCTAGAAAGCTAGAAGATGGTTGGGAGCCCATCATTAAAATGAGGGTCAATGATTTTGATTGTAATGCTTTATGTGATCTTGGTGCAAGTATTTTTGTTATGCCTAAGAAAGTCTATGATATGCTTGACTTGCCACCATTGAAAAACTGTTATTTGGATGTTAATCTCGCTGATAATGTTAAAAAGAAACCTTTGGGGAAAGTTGATAATGTTCATATTATGGTTAACAATAACCTTGTCCCCGTTGATTTTGTTGTCTTGGATATTGAATGCAATGCATCTTGTCCCATTATATTGGGAAGACCTTTTCTTCGAACCGTTGGTGCTACTTGTCCCATTATGAAGGAAGGTAATATTAAATATCAATTTCCTCTCAAGAAAGGTATGGAACACTTCCCTAGAAAGAGAATGAAGTTACCTTATGATTCTATTATTAGAACAAATTATGATGTTGATGCTTCATCTCTTGATGTTACTTGATATACACTTTCGCGCCTAGCTGAAAGGCGTTAAAGAAAAGCGCTTATGGGAGACAACCCATGTTTTTACTACAGTATTTTTGTTTTATATTTGAGTCTTGGAAGTTGTTTACTACTGTAGCAACCTCTCCTTATCTTAGTTTTGTGTTTTGTTGTGCTAAGTAAAGTCTTTGATAGTAAAGTGAATACTAGATTTGGATTACTGCGCAGAAACAGATTTCTTTGCTGTTACGAATCTGGGTCTAATTCTCGGTAGGTAACTCAGAAAATTAAGCCAATTTACGTGAGTGATCCTCAGATATGTACGCAACTTTCATTCAATTTGGGCATTTTCATTTGAGCAAGTCTGGTGCCTCGCTAAAATCCATCTTTACAGACTGTTCTGTTTTGACAGATTCTGCCTTTTATTTCGCATTGCCTCTTTTGCTATGTTGGATGAATTTCTTTGATCCATTAATGTCCAATAGCTTTATGCAATGTCCAGAAGTGTTAAGAATGATTGTGTCACCTCTGAACATGTTAATTTTTATTGTGCACTAACCCTCTAATGAGTTGTTTCGAGTTTGGTGTGGAGGAAGTTTTCAAGGATCAAGAGAGGAGTATGATACAATATGATCAAGGAGAGTGAAAGCTCTAAGCTTGGGGATGCCCCGGTGGTTCACCCCTGCATATTATAAGAAGACTCAAGCGTCTAAGCTTAGGGATGCCTGATACGTCTCCAACGTATCGATAATTTCTTGTGTTCCATGCCACATTATTGATGTTATCTACATGTTTTATGCACACTTTATGTCATATTCGTGCATTTTCTGGAACTAACCTATTAACAAGATGCCGAAGTGCCGATTCTTTGTTTTACGCTGTTTTTGGTTTCAGAAATCCTAGTAAAGAAATATTCTCGGAATTGGACGAAATAAAAGCCCAGGGGCCTATTTTCTCACGAAGCTTCCAGAAGTCCGAAGACGAAACGAAGTGGGGCCACAGGGGAGCCAAACCCTAGGGCGGCGCGGCCCCCCCCCCCTGGCCGCGCCGCCCTGTCATCTGGGGCCCCCGTGCCCCCTCTCGACTTGCCCTTCCGCCTACTTAAAGCCTCCGTGACGAAACTTCCAGTACCGAGAGCCACGATACGGAAAACCTTGCCGAGACGCCGTCGCCGCCGATCCCATCTCGGGGGATCCTCGGAGATCGCCTCCGGCACCCTGCCGGAGAGGGGAATCATCTCCCGGAGGACTCTACACCGCCATGGTCGCCTCCGGAGTGATGAGTGAGTAGTCTACCCCTGGACTATGGGTCCATAGCAGTAGCTAGATGGTTGTCTTCTCCCCATTGTGCTATCATTGTCGGATCTTGTGAGCTGCCTATCATGATCAAGATCATCTATATGTAATTCTATATGTTGCGTTTGTTGGGATCCGATGAATAGAGAATACTTGTTATGTTGATTATCAAAGTTATGCTTATGTGTTATTTATGATCTTGCATGCTCTCCGTTACTAGTAGATGCTCCGGCCAAGTAGATGCTTTTAACTCCAAGAGGGAGTACTTATGCTCGATAGTGGGTTCATGCCTGCATTGACACCCGGGACGAGTGACGAAAGTTCTAAGGTTGTGTTGTGCTTGTTGCCACTAGGGATAAAACATTAGTGCTATGTTCAAGGATGTAGTCACTAGTTACATTACGCACCATACTTAATGCAATTGTCCGTTGCTTTGCAACTTAATACCGGAGGGGTTCGGATGATAACCTGAAGGTGGACTTTTTAGGCATAGATGCGGTTGGATGGCGGTCTATGTACTTTGTCGTAATGCCCAATTAAATCTCACTATACTCATCATGATATGTATGTGCATTGTCATGCTCTCTTTATTTGTCAATTGCCCAACTGTAATTTGTTCACCCAACATGCTGTTCGTCTTATGGGAGAGACACCTCTAGTGAGCTGTGGACCCCGGTCCAATTCTCTTTACTGAAATACAATCTACTGCAATACTTGTTTTTACTTGTTTTCTCTGCAAACAATCATCTTCCACACAATACGGTTAATCCTTTGTTACGGCAAGCCGGTGAGATTGACAACCTCACCTGTTTCGTTGGGGCAAAGTACTTTGGTTGTGTTGTGCGGGTTCCACGTTGGCGCCGGAATCTCTCGTGTTGCGCCGCACTACATCCGCCGCCATCAACCTTCAACGTGCTTCTTGGCTCCTCCTGGTTCGATAAACCTTGGTTTCTTTACGAGGGAAAACTTGCTGCTGTGCTCATCATACCTTCCTCTTGGGGTTGCCCAACGAACGTGTGAAATACACGCCATCAAGCATATTTTCCGGCGCCGTTGCCGGGGAGATCAAGACACGCTGCAAGGGGAGTCTCCACTTCTCAATCTCTTTACTTTGTTTTTGTCTTGCTTAGTTTTATTTACTACTTTGTTTGCTGCACTAAATCAAAATACAAAAAAATTAGTTGCTAGTTTTACTTTATTTGCTATCTTGTTTGCTATATTGAAAACACAAAAAAAATTAGTTACTAGCATTTACTTTACTTATTTCATCATGTTTCCTTTTAATTTTACCACAAAGAACATACCGGTAGGACGTGGGTCTATAGTTGGGAGAAATAACATAGAAGAATTCTTCAACCATGTTAGTACCATTGAAAATTATGAAGATAGACACTTGGTAGACCTTGCGCCTACTTATGAAATTGCTGCTGCGCATTTAGTTCGCTTGTTGGAAACCAAATTTGTTAATCTCAATCCTATAATCCAACATATGTTTTTCACACTTGGTGATATGGAAGAAGGGGAAAAGAAAGATTTTGTTTTAGAAACCCTTCTTAGAGAATTTGGTGGTCTAGCAAGAGAAGCTAGAAAGGTCTTTGCTAAATTTAATATGCTTGGTTCTCCTACTAATTTTGCTAGTCTCCTTGAAAAGATGGATATGGATAGAATAAGATACACTAATAATATTGATGATGGTGGGGAGATCAAAGCACCAATACCATGCAAGCTCCTAGCTATGAATGATGCACTAGAAAATAATTATGCTTGGCTTGTTCCTGAAAATTTGTTTGATGAGAGTAGCACGCCTAAGACTAATGAAAAGGGAGATGCTAAAACTTATGTATCTAATATAATATGCCTGGTTGAGAAGAGCCCACACCCCGCTGTAGAAGTACCACCCTTTGATAATACTTGATACACACTTTCTGCGCCTAGCTGAAAGGCGTTAAGAAAAGCGCTTATGGGAGACAACCCATGTTTTTACCTACAGTACTTTGTTTTTATTTTGTGTCTTGGAAGTTGTTTACTACTGTAGCAACCTCTCCTTATCTTAGTTTTGAGTTTTGTTGTGCCAAGTTAAGCCGTTGATAGAAAAGTAAGTACTAGATTTGGATTACTGCGCAGTTCCAGATTTCTTTGCTGTCACGAATCTGGGTCCACCTCCCTGTAGGTAGCTCAGAAAATTACGCCAATTTACGAGCATGATCCTCAGATATGTACGCAACTTTCATTCAATTTGAGCATTTTCGTTTGAGCAAGTCTGGTGCCATTTTAAAATTCGTCAATACGAACTGTTCTGTTTTGACAGATTCTGCCTTTTATTTCGCATTGCCTCTTTCGCTATGTTGGATGAATTTCTTTGATCCACTAATGTCCAGTAGCATTATGCAATGTCCAGAAGTGTTAAGAATGATTGTGTCACCTCTGAATATGTCAATTTATATTGTGCACTAACCCTCTAATGAGTTGTTTCGAGTTTGGTGTGGAGGAAGTTTTCAAGGATCAAGAGAGGAGTATGATGCAACATGATCAAGGAGAGTGAAAGCTCTAAGCTTGGGGATGCACCCGGTGGTTCACCCCTGCATATATCAAGAAGACTCAAGCGTCTAAGCTTGGGGATGCCCAAGGCATCCCCTTCTTCATCGACAAATTATCGGGTTCCTCCCTCGAAACTATATTTTTATTCGGCCACATCTTATGTGCTTTTTCTTGGAGCGTCGGTTTGTTTTTGTTTTTGTTTTGTTTGAATAAAATGGATCCTAGCATTCACTTTATGGGAGAGATACACGCTCCGCTGTAGCATATGGACAAATATGTCCTTGGTTTCTACTCATAGTATTCATGGCGAAGTTTCTCCTTCGTTAAATTGTTATATGGTTGGAATTGGAAAATGATACATGTAGTAATTGCTATAAATGTCTTGGGTAATGTGATACTTGGCAATTGTTGTGCTCATGTTTAAGCTCTTGCATCATATGCTTTGCACCCATTAATGAAGAAATACATAGAGCATGCTAAAATTTGGTTTGCATATTTGGTTTCTCCGAGGTCTAGATAATTTCTAGTTTTGAGTTTGAACAACAAGGAAGACGGTGTAGAGTCTTATAATGCTTTCAATATGTCTTTTATGTGAGTTTTGCTGCACCGGTTCATCCTTGTGTTTGTTTCAAATAACCTTGCTAGCCTAAACCTTGTATCGAGAGGGAATACTTCTCATGCATCCAAAATACTTGAGCCAACCACTATGCCATTTGTGTCCACCATACCTACCTATACTACATGGTATTTTCCCGCCATTCCAAAGTAAATTGCTTGAGTGCTACCTTTAAAATTCCATCATTCACCTTTGCAATATATAGCTCATGGGACAAATAGCTTAAAAACTATTGTGGTATTGAATATGTAATTATGCATTTTATCTCTTATTAAGTTGCTTGTTGTGCGATAACCATGTTTATCGGGGAACGCCATCAACTCATTGTTGAATTTCATGTGAGTTGCTATGCATGTTCGTCTTGTCTGAAGTAAGGGCGATCTACACTGAGTTGAATGGTTTGAGCATGCATATTGTGAGAGAAGAACATTGGGCCGTTAACTAAAGCCATGATTCATGGTGGAAGTTTCAGTTTTGGACAAATATCCTCAAATCTCTAATGAGAAAAGAATTAATTGTTGTCAAATGCTTAAAGCATTAAAAGAGGAGTCCATTATCTGTTGTCTATGTTGTCCCGGTATGGATGTCTAAGTTGAGAATAATCAAAAGCGAGAAATCCAAATGCGAGCTTTCTCCTTAGACCTTTGTACGGGCGGCATAGAGGTACCCCTTTGTGAAACTTGGTTAAAGCATATGTATTGCGGTGATAATCCGGGTAGTCCAAGCTAATTAGGACAAGGTGCGGGCACTATTGGTACACTATGCATGAGGCTTGCAACTTATAAGATATAATTTACATGATGCATATGCTTTATTACTACCGTTGACAAAATTGTTTCATGTTTTCAAAATCAAAGCTCTAGCACAAATATAGCAATCGATGCTTTTCCTCTATGAGGACCATTCTTTTACTTTCAATGTTGAGTCAGTTCACCTATTTCTCTCCACCTCAAGAAGCAAACACTTGTGTGAACTGTGCATTGATTCCTACATACTTGCTTATTGCACTTATTATATTACTCTATGTTGACAATATCCATGAGATATACATGTTACAAGTTGAAAGCAACCGCTGAAACTTAATCTTCTTTTGTGTTGCTTCAATACCTTTACTTTGAATTATTGCTTTATGAGTTAACTCTTATGCAAGACTTATTGATGCTTGTCTTGAAGTGCTATTCATGAAAAGTCTTTGCTTTATGATTCACTTGTTTACTCATGTCATACACATTGTTTTGATCGTTGCATTCTCTACATATGCTTTAAAAATAGTATGATCAAGTTTATGATGGCATGTCACTCCAGAAATTATCTTTGTTATCGTTTTACTCGCTCGGGACGAGCGAAACTAAGCTTGGGGATGCTGATACGTCTCCAACGTATCGATAATTTCTTGTGTTCCATGCCACATTATTGATGTTATCTACATGTTTTATGCACACTTTATGTCATATTCGTGCATTTTACGGAACTAACCTATTAACAAGATGCCGAAGTGCCGATTCGTTGTTTTCTCGCTGTTTTTGGTTTCAGAAATCCTAGTAAAGAAATATTCTCGGAATTGGACGAAATAAAAGCCCGGGGGCCTATTTTCTCACGAAGCTTCCGGAAGTCCGAAGACGAAACGAAGTGGGGCCACGGGGGAGCCAAACCCTAGGGCGGCGCGCCCCCCTTGGCCGCGCCGCCCTGTCATCCGGGGCCCCTGTGCCCCCTCTCGACTTGCCCTTCCGCCTACTTAAAGCCTCCGTGACGAAACTTCCGGTGCCGAGAGCCACGATACGGAAAACCTTGCGAGACGCCGTCGCCGCCGATCCCATCTCGGGGGATCCTGGAGATCGCCTCCGGCACCCTGCCGGAGAGGGGAATCATCTCCCGGAGGACTCTACACCGCCATGGTCGCCTCCGGAGTGATGAGTGAGTAGTCTACCCCTGGACTATGGGTCCATAGCAGTAGCTAGATGGTTGTCTTCTCCCCATTGTGCTATCATTGTCGGATCTTGTGAGCTGCCTATCATGATCAAGATCATCTATATGTAATTCTATATGTTGCGTTTGTTGGGATCCGATGAATAGAGAATACTTGTTATGTTGATTATCAAAGTTATGCTTATGTGTTATTTATGATCTTGCATGCTCTCCGTTACTAGTAGATGCTACGGCCAAGTAGATGCTTTTAACTCCAAGAGGGAGTACTTATGCTCGATAGTGGGTTCATGCCTGCATTGACACCGGGACGATGACGAGAAAGTTCTAAGGTTGTGTTGTCTTGTTGCCACTAGGGATAAAACATTAGTGCTATGTTCAAGGATGTAGTCACTAGTTACATTACGCACCATACTTAATGCAATTGTCCGTTGCTTTGCAACTTAATACTGGAGGGGTTCGGATGATAACTCTGAAGGTGGACTTTTTAGGCATAGATGCGGTTGGATGGCGGTCTATGTACTTTGTCGTAATGCCCAATTAAATCTCACTATACTCATCATGATATGTATGTGCATTGTCATGCTCTCTTTATTTGTCAATTGCCCAACTGTAATTTGTTCACCCAACATGCTGTTCGTCTTATGGGAGAGACACCTCTAGTGAACTGTGGACCCCGGTCCAATTCTCTTTATCGAAATACAATCTACTTGCAATACTTGTTTTTACTGTTTTCTCTGCAAACAATCATCTTCCACACAATACGGTTAATCCTTTGTTACAGCAAGCCGGTGAGATTGACAACCTCATCTGTTTCGTTGGGGCAAAGTACTTTGGTTGTGTTGTGCGGGTTCCACGTTGGCGCCGGAATCGCTGGTGTTGCGCCGCACTACATCCCGCCGCCATCAACCTTCAACGTGCTTCTTGGCTCCTCCTGGTTCGATAAACCTTGGTTTCTTTCTGAGGAAAAACTTGCTGCTGTGCTCATCATACCTTCCTCTTGGGGTTGCCCAACGAACGTGTGAAATACACGCCATCAATGCCCAAGGCATCCCCTTCTTCATCGACAACATTATCGGGTTCCTCCCCGAAACTATATTTTTATTCCGTCACATATTATGTACTTTGCTTGGAGCGTCGGTTTGTTTTTGTTTTTTGTTTTGTTTGAATAAAATGGATCCTAGCATTCACTTTGTGGGAGAGAGACACGCTCCGTTGTAGCATATGGACAAGTATGTCCTTAGGCTTTACTCATAGTATTCATGGCGAAGTTTCTTCTTCGTTAAATTGTTATATGGTTGGAATTGGAAAATGCTACATGTAGTAA
Source organism: Lolium rigidum (assembly GCF_022539505.1). Taxonomy (NCBI): domain Eukaryota; kingdom Viridiplantae; phylum Streptophyta; class Magnoliopsida; order Poales; family Poaceae; genus Lolium; species Lolium rigidum. Next base: position 380,540,664 of record NC_061510.1, read on the forward strand.
TTATAAAATGTCTTGGATAATTTGATACTTGGCAATTGTTGTGCTCATGTTTAAGCTCTTGCATCATATACTTTGCACCCATTAATGAAGAAACACTTAGAGCTTGCCAATTTGGTTTGCATATTTGGTTTCTCTAGAGTCTAGATAATATCTAGTATTGAGTTTTGAACAACAAGGAAGACGGTGTAGAGTCTTATAATGTTTACAGTATGTCTTTTATGTGAGTTTTGCTGCACCGTTCATCCTTGTGTTTGTTTCAAATAACCTTGCTAGCCTAAACCTTGTATCGAGATGGAATACTTCTCATGCATCCAAAATCCTTGAGCCAACCACTATGCCATTTGTGTCCACCATACCTACCTACTACATGGTATTTATCCGCCATTCCAAAGTAAATTGCTTGAGTGCTTCCTTTAAAATTCCATCATTCACCTTTGCAATATATAGCTCATGGGACAAATAGCTTAAAAACTATTGTGGTATTGAATATGTACTTATGCACTTTATCTCTTATTAAGTTGCTTGTTGTGCGATAACCATGCTTCGGGGACGCCATCAACTATTCTTTGTTGAATATCATGTGAGTTGCTATGCATGTCCGTCTTGTCTGAAGTAAGAGAGATCTACCATCTTAATGGTTGGAGCATACCTATTGTTAGAGAAGAACATTGGGCCGCTAACTAAAGCCATGATTCATGGTGGAAGTTTCAGTTTTGGACATATATCCTCAATCTCATATGAGAATAATAATTGTTGCCACATGCTTATGCATTAAAGAGGAGTCCATTATCTGTTGTCCATGTTGTCCCGGTATGGATGTCTAAGTTGAGAATAATCAAAAGCGAGAAATCCAAAATGCGAGCTTTCTCCTTAGACCTTTGTACAGGCGGCATGGAGGTACCCCATTGTGACACTTGGTTAAAACATGTGTATTGCGATGATCCGGTAGTCCAAGCTAATTAGGACAAGGTGCGGGCACTATTAGTATACTATGCATGAGGTTTGCAACTTGTAAGATATAATTTTCATAACTCATATGCTTTATTACTACCGTTGACAAAATTGTTTCATGTTTTCAAAATAAAAGCTCTAGCACAAATATAGCAATCGATGCTTTCCTCTTTGAAGGACCATTCTTTTTACTTTTATGTTGAGTCAGTTCACCTATTTCTCTCCACCTCAAGAAGCAAACACTTGTGTGAACTGTGCATTGATTCCTACATACTTGCATATTGCACTTGTTATATCACTCTATGTTGACAATTATCCATGAGATATACATGTTATAAGTTGAAAGCAACCGCTGAAACTTAATCTTTCTTTGTGTTGCTTCAATACCTTTACTTTGATTTATTGCTTTATGAGTTAACTCTTATGCAAGACTTATTGATGCTTGTCTTGAAGTACTATTCATGAAAAGTCTTTGCTTTATGATTCACTTGTTTACTCATGTCATTACCATTGTTTTGATCGTTGCATTCATTACATATGTTTACAAATAGTATGATCAAGGTTATGATGGCATGTCACTTCAGAAATTATCTTTGTTATCGTTTTACCCGCTCGGGACGAGCGAAACTAAGTTTGGGGATGCCGATACGTCTCCGACGTATCGATAATTTCTTATGTTCCATGCCACATTATTGATGATATCTACATGTTTTATGCACACTTTATGTCATATTCGTGCATTTTCACGGAACTAACCTATTAACAAGATGCCGAAGAGCCGATTCTTGTTTTACGCTGTTTTTGGTTTCGAAATCCTAGTAACGAAATATTCTCGGAATTGGACGAAATCAACGCCCAGGGTCCTATTTTGCCACGAAGCTTCCAGAAGACCGAAGAGGAGTCGAAGTGGGGCCACGAGGCGCAGCCACACTAGGGCGGCGCGGCCCAGGCCCTGGCCGCGCCGACCTGTGGTGTGGGGCCCTCGTGTGCTCTTCCGCCTACTTAAAGCCTCCGTCGCGAAACTCCCAGTACCGAGAGCCACGATACGGAAAACCTTCCAGAGACGCCGCCGCCGCCAATCCCATCTCGGGGGATTCTGGAGATCTCCTCCGGCACCCTGCCGGAGAGGGGATTCATCTCCCGGAGGACTCTTCACCGCCATGGTCGCCTCCGGAGTGATGAGTGAGTAGTTCACCCCTGGACTATGGGTCCATAGCAGTAGCTAGATGGTTGTCTTCTCCTCATTGTGCTTCATTGTTGGATCTTGTGAGCTGCCTAACATGATCAAGATCATCTATCCGTAATACTATATGTTGTGTTTGTCGGGATCCGATGGATAGAGAATACTATGTTATGTTAATTATCAAGTTATTACCTATGTGTTGTTTATGATCTTGCATGCTCTCCGTTATTAGTAGAGGCTCTGGCCAAGTTTTTGCTCTTAACTCTAAGAGGGAGTATTTATGCTCGATAGTGGGTTCATGCCTCCATTGATATCTGGGACAGTGACAGAAAGTTCTAAGGTTGTGGATGTGTTGTTGCCACTAGGGATAAAACATTGATGCTATGTCTAAGGATGTAGTTGTTGATTACATTACGCACCATACTTAATGCAATTGTCTGTTGTTAGCAACTTAATACTGGAAGGGGTTCGGATGATAACCTGAAGGTGGACTATTTAGGCATAGATGCATGCTGGATGGCGGTCTATGTACTTTGTCGTAATGCCCAATTAAATCTCACTATATTTATCATGACATGTATGTGCATTGTTATGCCCTCTCTATTTGTCAATTGCCCGATCGTAATTTGTTCACCCAACATGCCTTTATCTTATGGGAGAGACACATCTAGTGAGCTGTGGACCCAGGTCCATTCTTTTATACTTGAAATACAAATCTGCTGCAATACTTGTTTCTATCGTTCTTGCAAACAATCATCTTCCACACAATACGGTTAATCCTTTGTTACAGCAAGCCGGTGAGATTGACAACCTCACTGTTTCGTTGGGGCAAAGTACTTTGGTTGTGTTGTGCGGGTTCCACGTTGGCGCCGGAATCTCCGGTGTTGCGCCGCACTACATCCCGCCGCCATCAACCTTCAACGTGCTTCTTGACTCCTACTGGTTCGATTAAACCTTGGTTTCTAACTGAGGGAAACTTGCCGCTGTGCGCATCACACCTTCCTCTTGGGGTTCCCAACGGACGTGTCAGCTACACGCATCAGCCACCTTGGAGTCATAGGCGGGCTGTGAATCGGAAACTTGCGAAGGGATTTGAGAGTCCCCAACACAGACAAGCGCCTGGCTAAAGTAATCACAGAAGGAGTCTTACACACATCGTAGTACATATAACGTGAATCTACTTGGAAGCAAAGACATGTGAATAGCACAAATCATATATATCAACAATCATCTTTAATCAGACAAGCAGTTCATTGCAACTGTGAATAGCACAAACTCTTGCAAGATCATGGTAGGTGAGCACAGTTGGGACAAACTAGCAACCGGAAATGTCGAACCCTAGCAAGATCATGATAGCTCACCACAATCCGAACTAACCCCTGCTACAAGACCAAACCCTAGACAAGATCTGACTACTCCTAACCTAGATCTAAATATTAGCGCGGTACCGAGATAAGGGATGCCTTACAGTCATCGCCGGAGGTGAAGATGCGCTGCACCAGGAAATAGATGAAGCAGCCCAGATGTACTCGCCGCCGCCGCTGCAACCGTCGCCGAACGGAGATGCGTCCGCCTCTTACCTGCTTGCCGACGGGAGGAGGAGCTCGAAATTTGGGGGGACAGTGGAGGAGGGGGTAGAAATAAGCAATGGGGCACGACGGAAGGTGACAGAATCCTTCCTGCCCCCCTTTTCGCTTTTCGCCGATGCGCGTCGCAGCTCCTGCCATCTCCATTCTCGTTTCCGCGCGTGCGCCGAAGATTCCCTTTGCATCAGCCGCTGTGGAGGTTTGTCTGCACCGCTGGAAACTGCCGAACCGGGCATTCCTCCAGGGACTGGCCCGACGCTGCTTTGAGAAGCGGTTCGTACAAGAATACGGCTCGGCTCAGGCAACCAAACGGAACGAAAATTACTGACCCGATTCGAGCCAAGGGGCATACAGGCCCACCAAACGCGCCCCAAGCCAATGGAGATTACTTGCTTTTCTAGTCAACACTGTCGGATTGTGCAGCTCCAGTCTATGACGAAGATGGCCTATAACCACGTGGAGAGATATTCAATTTCGTTTACATGTGAGGTTTGGTGTTTTTATTTTCTTTGGCGTTCAGTTAATCACGGTCCAGACAAAATAGAGAAATATTTCTCTGTTTTTTTCCTCCCTTTCGGTCAGATAGGTATATGCCCTCGGCGTCAAAATGATATCTCATCTATTGAAACTGGTGGGTCTGGTTAAAGTTTTCGAACATTATCCATTGTTTGCTTAGTTTCACGAACACACACACCCTTTATCCCGCAATGAGTTTGATGAAGTCAGTTTAGTTTCCCTCAACTTAACATAGAATGTCTGATTAAAAAAAAAAATGGTTTCTTCTCGCTACAGCTTATGCATTCATGTATATGCATCGAATCCATGTTTGAAACCATTTTAAAGATTGATCACATTAACAATTATTGTATTTTCTAAACATAATACTAACATTGTTTTACTTTTATGTTAAATTTTTCAATACATTTAATATACTGCTAAAAAACCACATAAGAATCCTTCTTGTGTACCTCTTCAAGGTTTACTCTTAAATTTTTTGAAGTCTATAATAATTGTGTTACATTTTTGGGTGGAATTAACCACAATGTTATGCGAGACAGATAAAAGGTGACTATTCGGGGAACTATACATCCATTTCGTACAAAGATATTGTAGATCAAGCGTTGGTCTGACTATTTTGTACCCAGCATGAGTTCAACCATAATTTTATTTTAAACTATATTTTAAATTTTTCATAACTCATTGTGTCGCTAAATGGGTGTGTTTTTTCATACATATTTCAACATATTTTTTCACTATTACATTTTATCATAACCACATTGTGCATTATATATAACTCCACTATTTGTCATTACACATTTTGGTTGTGCTAAGCTAAATTTATATAAAACATATTTTAAATTTATTTATTTAGTTTGATACATTCAATAGAATACTTTGTTACACAGACTTAGACTTTCTCCTTAACCTAAGCAAATAGTAAAAAATCACAATAGACTATAATTTGTTGTTGCTTAATTAAGTTACGGTGTGCTTATGTTATGTGTTTGGCTCTACACTATCCTTAGACCAAGTACAATAAAGTCTAGTCAGCTGACTATAAGATAAAATATTATTTATTTGCTTAGTTGCAGTAGTGAGAATAGGAGAGAGGAGTTAAGTGAGCTCTCATGCAAGAGCTAGCTCTAGCACATGCTCCTATGCATTTTGTGAGAGTAAAAGGTAGGCATGTATATAGTGGTTACAGGGCTAATAAATATCATGTAGTACTGCTAGATAGTTTTGAAGTTCAGGTATTAGCTAGTCTTTAGAAGATCAAAATATGTAAGACAATTCTGTATTTTATAAGGATTTTGAGCAAATAGACTATCCTTCTGCATTTTGAGTGTAAAACCGCCTCTTTCTGCAAAGTACCACACGAGAACTTTGTAGGGATTTTTATTTTCGTGCCCTTCGTTCGTTTTCTACTCAGTTTTTTTCAGCCACTAATTTTTTGTTCACTTTTCCACTCTATCTTATCTCAAACCCTCACAAACACTCGGACAGATGGTTGTTGTTGGGTCAAAGGCCTTAACCATTACATGATTCCGTTCTGATGAGTAACACGTCGGAGGACTAGCTTCTCTTTCTCCATCTGAAAAAGGAAAAAAGAACTTCTCTATTGATCAGCTCCCGCACCGCCCCCTCCGCCGCCCCACTTACCGTCGTTACCTCCTACCTTATGTCGTTGCCCGCACCCGTTGAGGGACACAACACAATGGCAAGTGGAGAGCCGAGTAAGGCCATCGACCGTGGAGAACATTGGCATGTTATCACCATTGTAGTCAGCTGCCATTAGAATGTCATTGTTCTCCTCCTTTTCTTCATCTTCGGTGTCATCAAATCTACCAAGGCGGCTCAGTTCCTCCGTGTATACATTCTCCATTGCGTGCTGAGTAAATCTATCTACCAATTGAGGAAACATCAACTCATCCTCGTCATCTTCCTCCACATTAGCGGTAGGAACGGTCTTGGCAGTTGATATATAGATGGTAACGCTATGGACCTACAAGGAGGGCGAGGCCGCACACTATTAGCTGAGACATCAGAGACACATGATCTCCGAACACCTGATGATGCCCTACCGCTAGATGATGCCTTAACAATCCTTCCCTTGTCCCCTACTTTACGTGGCCGGCGCACATCGATATGAATTTTACCGAAACGGCTACTAACATTCAAAGAGAAAATGTTCCCAAATGCTAGTCGCAAGTTAGTGGGAGCAATCTTCGCTTGCTAATGTTGAAATATGGCATATCAATCGTCCAGCCTCCAAGGGTACTGAGCACATTCTTGCAATTCTTTGAACCAAATGGATGTTTCAACCACCATTTGGTATGAAAATCCATTCTAATGTTGGACTTTACAACCACGCAATATGCTAGTATCCAGTGTAACCGTCATCCGAAATGCTAGCACTGGAGTAATCCTATTTTGCCACGAAAATTTAGTTAGATGACAGTAGCGACTCACGTGCCCAATGTTCAAATACTGCCTATTTTCGAGTTACATCGCAAATTCGAAGGGAAACGATGATTACCGAGATGGAATACATGAGTTTGATCCCTCCAATTCCAGCCAATCTTCTCCGCGGTCGATGGCTTTACTCGGCTCGACAGTCGCCATTGCTTCGTGTCCCGCGCGGTGGCGGGGAATGACATAAGGTAGGAGGGAATGGCGGCGAGTGGAGCGTCGGAGGGGGTGGTGTGGGAGCTGATCGAGAAAGAAGCTTTTTCCCCATTTTCAGATGAAGAGAGAGAAGCTGGTCCTCTAACGTGTCACTCATCAGAACGGAAGCATGTAACGGTTAAGGACTTTGACCCAATGACAACCTTCCATCCAATCATTTGTGAGGGTTTGAGACAAGAGATAGGGGGAAAATGAGGAAAGATTTAGAGGATGGGGAAAACTAAGTAGAATTAACAAACGCAGGGCACGAAAATAGAAATCCCTAGACTATTTGGTTATGCTAATTTGACTTTAACCAGTTGCTCATTCATGCGCTCTTAGCGTCCCTACCACCATGTTACCTCTCCCATCCAAGTTAAATGACACGACATTTAGACAAAAGAACGGAATGAAAATTAGGATATAGACGGTCGCGAGATGGCATCAGTTTCACATCAAATGCAAGACAAAATATGTATATAGAAGCCTAACCACCATGGTATCTACGACTCGACGCAAGCATGTTAGCTTACAGTTCATCACAATATTTGAGTTCAATATGTTTTATAAAATTATGACAGACATTTCTTGTGTTTCTAAACATAATACTAAGTGAGTTCATGTTTGTCTAATTTTTCAATACATTTTATGTATTACTGAAAAAACATAAGAATCTAGATTGTTTACTTTCTTAGGCTTACTCTTTATTTTCTTAAGCCTTACCCATTAACAATAATGTTACGCTAGATTGACAAAGAATGATTATTGGGGGTATCGTAAAAGGGCTTCCCACGAAAACTCAGAATGAAATCGTAGATGCAAATCCATTTCGTACATAGATATTGTGGACTAATCGTTGGTCCTACTATTTTGCACTCGACACGAGTGGAAGCCAACTTTTCATTCTCAAGTTTGTTTTTACTTTTTCATAACTCATTGTCTCGTTAAATGGATGTCTTTTTCCATACATATTTCAATATGTCTTATCAGCCAGTATATTTTATTACCACCATGCCATGGGCATTATATAGCTCCACTATTTATCAGTACAAATATTTTTGGTTGTGTTCTACTAAATTTATTTGAAACATTTTAAATTTTATTTATTTAGTTTGAGACACTTAATATAATATTTTGTTACACGAACTTTTTCCCTGAACCTATGCAGATTGTACATAAATCACAATCCACTATAATTTGCTATTGCTTGATGAAGTTATAGTGTGCTTATGTGTTTGGCTCTGCAATATCCTTAAATATCTCCTTCATATAATGGTTTACAGCCTCTACAAGGCTAATAAATATCATGGGTGTAACTAAGTAGATAGTTCTGAGGTTCAGTTGTTGGACAGTCTTTAGAACATTAGAACATGTAAAACATTTTTTGCCCGAAACTGTCGAAATTCATGGAAATCTGGGTGTGAAACCACTTGTTTCCGCATACTACCCCAAAAGTAAAAGTACAAAGTTCCTGAACCAGAAAAGCAGTACACAGGTAAACTGTACTACTAGGCGAGCGTGTGCACTCCACGAACAACAAAGAGGTGAAGCCTCTACATGTGGACCAGCCCTGGCCAATGAGGATCCATGTAGCCACCAATTGAGCCTTCTCCTTTCCACGAGCAAGGATAAACTCCCCTTCGGCCACCGCCCGTTCGCTCCCGCACCTTATCCTTCCCTGATCTCCCGTACAAAACCACTCCCTCCCTCTCTCTGATCTGACCCACCCCCCTCGAAGCTGCACCACACCCGGCCACACTCCTCCTCCAGCGCCAAGAACTCGAGAACCAACCAACCAAGAAGAGGTAATAACCCAACCCACATTCCCCTTTCTGATCACACTTCACAGAGCATTGCTGCAGATTACCCAATCCTTGCTTCGCAGGTTCATCCGAGCTAGCTCAATGGCGTCGCTCTCCGTGGCCACGCTCCCGCAGCTGTCCGCCCCGGCGGCGGCCAAGAAGAGCTCCGGCGTGAGGTACGTGGAGGGCATGAACGCCTACAGCGGCCTCAAGGGGCTCAACAAGGTCACCATGCTCGGCGTGCGCACGTCCGCCGACTACAAGTTCGCCAGGATCGTCGCCTCGCTCAGCCCCGCCGGGAAGAGGCGCGGGGGGACCTTCGGCGCGCAGTGCAACGCCGCCGGGGAGATCTTCCAGATCGCCGTCGTCATGAACGCGCTCACGCTCGTCGGCGTCGCCGTCGGCTTCGTCCTGCTCCGGGCGGAGGCGGCCTTCGAGGAGGCGGAGGAGTGAATATACCCCTGTGCCCAGCCTCCTTGCCGGGCTGTTGGCGCGTAAGTCGTGATATATAAACGTGATTGATGTATGCTACTATCTTACTTTGGTTTTGTATCAATGACAAATTGATGAATACCTTGGAAACACCATTTTGGAGGCTGAGTGTTGTAAGGATGTCTCTTGATTGTGCACTGCTTGTATAATTCTCATTTAGGAGAAATATATACTTCAAAAGCATTTTTTTTTCTGCAGACCTGATGATATAACATTCAGAAGCCATGATGCACCATTGTCTGACAGCATCCAGACCTAACTGAAATACTTCGTATCAGGGCGCCAACAGTAGTGTATTCAGTCGTAATAACCTGACAACATAGGTGAATGCCTTGTATTCAGTCTACATGATGCAATGCTATTGATCAGAATAGATGAGACGCCAACACACAAAATGGTGCTACGTTTTCACTCGATCCTTGGAAAAGCGTCTGTTACAGTAGTGGCTTCTTAGATAACATGTTTCTGCACTACAGCCGACCAATAAAGTAAAATGTTCTGCAATTGAACCGCCAAAATAGTTATCGTACAGGCAAGGCTTAAAGCACCGTCCTACAGTACAAAAAGAGCTTCTCGGGAGCATCAAATCTCTGGTAAATTCTGCAGTTTTTTTTTGTCCATTCATTACATCTACTTTGGTTTTGTATCAACCAAAAAAACACTGGAAAAGGTTCAAGTCCTAGACTTGGCATGTGTGTTTGCATTTACCTGGATTTATTCCAGGATTTAACCGGCGCTATGCTTTCAGTGGTAGGTGATGTGCCCGTCAACAGCAGAGGCCAGTGGTGACTTCGTCAACCTCAAGATATGCCGCTCAGTCCCTCGGAGGTGCTCATAAGGGTAGGGTGTGCGTGCGTGCGTTCATAGGGGTGTTTGTACGTGCGTGTTTGTGAGCGTCTGCGTTGTACTGTGTTCTCAAAAAAAAAAAAAACACTGGAAACGCCATTTTGGAAGGCGAAACCTGCAACAAGTTGTATAATTTTTCGTTAGGAGGTAGTCTCTATTTTGAGGGTTTCGGAAGACTACCCTAATACAGCATTCAGAAGTCCTATCACAACATTGTATTTCAGGCTTCTTTTGTTTTTTTTTTTTTTTTTTTTTTTTTTGAAACGGGGGCAAAAGCTTTGCCCCAATCTATTAATTAAGAAGGAGTTTTACATGAGAGATCATGCGAAAGGAAAAGAAAAACAAACGGACACAAAGTCCGGGGATACAACAATCACTCTCGCGGCATCATGTTGCCCAACCTTTTGGCACCCGCTAACACCCAAAGGTGTGCTTCTTTCCTAATCTTATCGAAGACTACCTGCGGCGGAGCACTTTTGGCGTTGAAGACCCTAGCGTTGCGCTCGTTCCACAGCTCCCAGGACACGAGAAGCGCCACCGAGGCCATGGCCTTCCGATTAGGCACATGCCCCCCCGTCATGGAGTCCCACCAAGAGTGAATGTCATGATTTGCCCATTGTAAGGGGGTGATCGCATTGGTGCCCATCCAATCCTTGACGAAGCCCCAAAGGCGGGTGGTGTAGCGGCAATGGACGAAGAGGTGATCATGAGTTTCGGTGCACTGTTTACAAAGGGGGCACAACCCGCAGTTTGGCCATCCACGCTTGGCGAGGCGATCAGCCGTCCAAATCCTGTTTTGGTATAGGAGCCATGCAAAGAACTTCACCTTTGGGGGGGCCCAAGCCTTCCAAATCAGCTTGTTCATAGGAGATAGCAGCGAGCCCAAAATTGCAACTCATAGGCCGATTTGGCGGAATAATGGCCATTAGCCGTGAGCCTCCACACAATGTCGTCATCAACATCCGGATCAAGATGGATGGTGGAGATGAGGGTCCAAAGGTCGATGAACTGCGCCATATGGTCGATGGTGAAGTTGCCCTCCAAGTCAATTTTGCTCACCCAAGCATCATTGTGGAGAGCTTGGGCGACTTTCCAGTTCTTTCTCTTGGACGAGCCGAAAATTAGGGCTTCTTTTGTGAGTCCTGACCGAAATCATACATTACACATACTTCGTAGCAGGGTGGAAAACTGGAAGTATGAAACAGCAGTGTGTTTTCTCATAATCTGAATGGATTTATGAATGTCTTAGCTTCAGTCCGAAAGGTCCGGTGCTATTGATAAGGAATATATGAGCCTTGCCAGACTGTTGGCGCATAAGTCGTGATAGATAAACGTGATCTATATTCTATCTACTTTGGTTTTGTATATGAATACCTTTGAAAGGCCAGTTTGGAGTCGAGTCCTGCAAATTTGTCATGTTCACAGGTTGTCTAGTTCTTCTTTGGGAGAAATTCACTATTTAAAAGATTTGGAAGACTACAATATGCAACATTCAGAAAATGATATTGCAACGTTTGTCTGTCCCAATCAAAATCATATTGTTGCATTGTCTCCGCCGCCGTGGGGTTCGTGCTGCTCCAGAGGCAGCCTTCGAGGAGAAGGACGATTGAAACAGCTGAGCAGATACCCTGTGACCAGCCTCCCTTGCCGGCCTGTTGGCGCGTAAGTCCTGATATATAAACGTGGTTGATGTATGCTGTCCACTTGAATACATGTCAACCATGGGTTTTTTTTTTTTTTTTTTGAGTAACTTCGCCTTGATTAAAATTCAACAATAGATGGTATACTAAGCCCTCGGGCAGATCTAAAACCCAAACTCTACGGCCACCAGTTTCAAAAACAGCACTACGCGCCAGATTGTGCGCCTCCTTATTAAATGTTCTTCGTTCATGGCTGAACGACATATCGCCGACCCTAAAACCTCCTAGATGACGTGTGCGTAGCCCAACGATCCCTCTTCCAGGCTCTTCATCACATTCTGACAATCGGTCGCAACCATCACCTTGTGCAAGTTAAGGTCCCTCGCCAGTTCAACGGCTTCCCAAAATGCTAGGGCCTCGAGGGTCTCCGCATCAGTTCGGCCACTGAAAATTGTCGCCAATGCGCCAAGGAACACACCTAGCTCATTCCTGGCTACAACAGTTGCAGCGCCCCTTTTAGAATTCTTCCCGACCGATGCATCGACGTTGATTCTTCTTCTTCTTAGCCCGTGACTTCTTCTTCTTCTCGTGAAAGATCTGTTCGTGAATTGTCTTTCGACGTGCATGCCAAATAGCCCGTGACCCGATCATCACCGCAAGCCACTCACGGGCATTCACCTCCCCCGACCAGGATACGTGTTCAATGATCTCTGCATCCGCCAACGCCCAAACGCAGCGGGATATTGTGCACTCCAGAGGCGTGTGACGCCATGAGTCATGGCAGCCACATAGCTGACAGCTGCTAGACTCTGTCATCCTTCTCTTAAATCGGACCTCATTAGTCCGGATTCGCTCCGCCTTACAGCCTTGCTTCCCATTGTCATTGCCATTGTAGCATGTGTGTGGCCCAGCCCATAAGGGCAATGTGGACTTGACGTCATCCCCACCTTCCTCCAGTATCTCACTGGCAGTCCCTCGTGAGTGCGACACACACCTTTTTCTTGTTTTGGAACGGGGCGCATACTATTACCACTACGTACCACACCACCGGGCGGCTGGCCTTCATGCTGAGTCTTCCTCTGCCGCCAACTCAACGTCGTCGTAACCAATTTGTACTAGAAATTGAAATATATGTCAACTACATTTTCATGTTTAACTTTGTACATAAATATTTATTTCAATATTCGGCATGCGTACTTGTATGATATGGTGCAGATTGCAGACGAGCATATCATAGTCAAATAGTATTTACATGAAAGTAGTAGGACCTATTTGATTTGTTATTCATAACTGAATACTCTTGGCAATGACGTGTTAAAATATAAAGTACATAGCATGTACACATTGTCAACTCATTACTTAACCCAGTGTAACTTCCATGACATATTTAACCACGAAAAAAGGTTAAAGAAATATGTAATGTTATTTATACTCTGGAAGTTGCTATAAATATGCTTACCCAATCATACACTAAAACCTCTATTAAAATATTTCTTAGACCATATACTTTATATATCTACCATGAATATAAATACACTACACAGTTTATGCATTTATTGATGAGGAGAATTATCGTACAAAATATAGTTTAATTCTAGCATGATGCAAATTTATTTCAAATAACATGCATTACAAATACATGAAAATAGTTCAAAAAACAAGGATTTAGATTTATTATGTTATGTTAACTATGCCAAATATGAAATAAAATTGTACTAGTTAAGATGCATCGGAGTGCTAAAAATAAGTATAAAAGTTTAATATAATAACATGGAAGTGCTGAAAACATAAAATTTCAAAAGAAACAACAAATATTTTTTGCGGCATATAAACATAAATGTATTATTTATATAACTAATTAGTGCATTTACTTCGCTAGTCAAGCGCTTGCTAGATTGTTTCAATGAGGAGACCGGGTATTTCAGGATAGATTTCAATGATTTCGCCTAGAAAGTTTTAGGTCAACCCAATGGAGGGAAGCACATGTTTCAAAAGTCAAAGAGCGTTCCAACATAGTCTGAGAAAAAATTCACAAACACTTCATAAGATAAAAAGGGGTCAATCGTATGATACTTATATGCTCTAACAACTGGGCAAAACATCAGATCTAGACAATGAAACATACTGCATCTTATTAATGTTGCAAGAGTTTTGTGTTTTCTTAGCTCCAAGGAGCAATCGACAACTGGAGAGAGATTTTTTGCCTATTCTCGAGGGTGTTCCCCCTTAGTTAATGAAATGACATGAATTGGTGTGATTTTTTGTTGTTGAGTTTCTTATAGATGAGATCAGATCATATAAGAGAGAGCAAAATAGAAAGTATAATGGAGTTGTACACGTCGTAGCAGGTTGGCTTTGAATGAATTATCTGCATGAATTTTCTGATGATCTCTTGTTTCCAGAAGATTATATTTTTTTAACTATGTGACTGAGGATCCAGAGATACCTTAGGGGTTCCCACGAATAAATCCCATCAGGCAAGATGATATTGACATATTGGACAAATTGGCATCTAAAGACTTCTATCAATTATTAAATAAAGTAAGATAAAATATTCTAGCACTTTTATGCATCTTTTTCCCCTACACTAAGGTTTTGCACCCACTAGTGTACTCTGGCCTGGCTTCGGAGTGCTGCATGTCTAGCTGTTTCTTCCTCTGAAGCCATTTTGGATGCAAAATGCTGCAAGCATGTGTCTTGATTGTGCACTGCTTGTATAATACATGTTAAGGAGAAATATACTTCAAAAGGAATAAAGCTGTTTCACAGCACTGATGATATAACATTCAGAAGCCATAATGCAAGAATGTCTGACACATCCAGACCTAAGTCAGTGTATTCGGTCGTAACCTGACAACATAGGTGAATGCCTTGTATTCAGTCTACATGATGCAATGCTATTGATTAGAATAGATGAGACGCCCAACACACAAAATGGTGATACAGCTCGATTCTTAGAAGAGCGTCTGTTACAGTAGTGGCATCTTAGATCACGTGTTTCTGCAGTATAGCCGACAAATAAAGTAAAATGTTCTGCAATTGAGACATGCAAGTCTCAAAGCATCATCCTAATTTTGCCGAAGTACAAAAAGATCTTCTCAGGAGCGTCAAATCTCTGGTAATTGGTAAATTCTGCAGTTCTTCCGTTCATCACATCGGCCTCTGACAAGCAGAGAACAGCTGCCAGCTGATGAAAGCCATAATCAGCGAGGAAAAGAGCTCGAAGCCGACCACCTTGGGAGTCTGCCACTCTAATGATCTCCTCAAGTAACTGCAATATTGTTTTAGCATGGTTAGCAGCATGAACAAGAATACATGAAAATTAATTAAGAAGATGGGCTCCTAAAGTGCAGCGAATATACATTTGAATGAACCGGCGATGAATACAGAATAAGAATCGAAGAATAACAGGTATAAGACATGTGATCCATCAAGATCTTCCGGACATCTCCACTAAATAATCGTCATATAAGAGATGCTATTCTGACTTGTAACTAAAAACATTCCATGGAATGGAGAACAGTCCCTATACTAGACTTAATACGATATGGATAAAATTAAAACTTGGACAGAATGTGAGGACGTCAAATGACAGGTTTGAAAGGGGAATCTTGTTCTAAGTATTGAGCATAGCGTACTAGGTATTCAGCCAATGACTCTAAGTTGACACAAATCATGCTAGGTTTAACAAAACCTACTTGCTACTTCATCATAACCAAGAACTTGAAAAAAAAAGGAAATAAGAACATAATCACATGCTGGAGCATGACTATTTTTCTTAGGAATACTGCATCATGATAGAAACGGAATAACCTGGTGATTGATGGCATTGTTGCCAGAAGCAGAGCACATGCATAAATTATTGGAATTAAAGTTTTCGGTTTGTTCTTCCTCAGCCACATCAAGGATCCTAATGCAGCCAGGGAAAGGGTCATCACCTATAAAATACAAAAGTAAGCTATCCGGGTTCAGGATAAACAACCACAACAAAGGAGCTGAGATTATATTTTTAACAGTTCTGAGTGACATACAAGATTGGCATTTGCTTCAACTCCTTGAAAGATGTACTCCCAAGTAAATTCAAGCCCTCGTGCCCCAATCCAGAGAGGTGCAAGACGGTGCAGAACTGAGTCAGCAAAAGCCCAGCCTGGAAACCCCATAAATGTCCAACAGGTCAATGATAATCATGATAAAGTTAGATTGCAGGTGGAAATAGGTCAAAAGCATCACATCCTCTCCTGATTTATACAGAGTAAGAAACTTAAGGAGATCCAATCCAATTTAAACAATAAACAGACTCAAGACATTCAATTTCATGAGAAACTCTATTTGTAGCCAAAAAGCATGTCTCTGTAGTCTGTACAGCTAAAAGACTAGCAGCAATTGCTACAAAGATCAACATCAGAAATTCATTTTGCGTATGAAAAGGCTGACGAGCACAGATTATTGAACGAAAAACTAGCAATTAAAATGGGTAGTAAGGCAGGTGAACATACACAATGGAGATGAAAAAAGATAAAAGCAAACATGCAACCATGGATGAAGTATTAGAGTTTGAGCTAAAAGCATTATGTTAGAAAGTGAACAAATACAACTATGTACTCACCAAGACCAACAGCCTGGAACTTATGGTTCTGGGAGATGTTTCTGTGGGTCAACTGTGTCATAGCAAAATAAAGGCCAGCAACATCTATAAACCCAATTAGGATTTTCATTAATTCCTGCACGCGGAAAATAATTATAGGTAATTAACAGTGAAAAAAAGGGTAAATCCAAATATGTTTTATTAACGTGCATAAAACATACCTGGTAGGGATCAAAGCTATCATTCGCATCAGGTACTTTGAGGAACGTTGCTAAACAAACAAGCTGCCATTATGACATAGCAATGGTTAGCAATCTCATAAATCTCTTATATGCAACTGAGTTGATAGAAATTGGCTATAAAAAATACATCAAATTACAATAGTGCTGTATGACAAAGGATTAAAACAGAAACTATCAGGACAATTGATTCTTGTACAAAAAGAACTGTATAACTGGATGATAACCAGTACAGACCATGCAGAACAGATAATAGGCATTTGACAACCTTTGAATAAATCACAGAAATTTTACAAACAAGTAAAGAAAAAGAATCCGCTGAGTGACATAGAACCCTGAAACCAAAAGTTTGCTCTGAAAACTGGTATATCGATGTTTGTTAAAGTAAAGGAGTAACTGAGTGGTTATTCTAAAGAGCAAAGACCATATTGAAGTGTCTAAATCAAGTAGATGCCAACTGTATATGATCAAACAACTAAAAAGTTTCTCAAGCAGATAGCTCAACAAATGGTGGGCTGTTTGGGCATGTCAATCATGGCACTTATGAATTAGCACTTCATTTTAGAATAGAATCCACAGCTAGTTACTGACCTTTACAAGTGCTGCTCCAAGATAAACAACAGCTGCTTTTACACTAGTGCCAATCGTATCATACTCTGACCTGAAACAAATATTTGAGTAAGTGCAGTCCGAAGAGTCCCTTGACATAGAATAAACATTTTCATCCATAAGTTCAAAGTATCAGATAATCTCAAGCTTAAGGGCAGTCCGAAGAGTCCCTTGACATAGAATAAACATTTTCATCCATACGTTCAAAGTATCAGAATCTCAAGCTTTGCTGCGCAGACACATCCAATCTCAACTCTCCTTCCGATCTAACCGCCAATCTACAACCCCCAACTCTAAATAATGGCCAAGCTCCATGCAACCATCCAAACAAACGTCACGTGGACATATACATCTGATCTATTTCCAACTCTCTTATCATCAAACCACCTATTTATTCCACTCCACTTATTATCACATGGCACATTTTGCAACAATGACAGTATAACTCAGCAATAATATTAACATGTGATTTCACTAGCGCACTATCAATAGTAAGTTAATTCACATGTTTCAAAGGTTACGCACAAACTACTTACTGCTTCATCACAGAGCTGTTTTAAAGAGATGGTATAATGTGAATGCAGAGTATGCGGTCATTGAGAGAGAGCTCCAAAATGCAAGCAACCAGCATCCAGTGAAACGATTACACCACCGCATACTTCAGTTTCTTCTTGCACAAATTCATATATGCCTCTGTTGACAGAAGTCAGAAAATTGAATAGCTTGTCAAACTAATCCTAGCGTGCAGCTCAGAGGCAAGTCTTGTGCTATATCATGTTCAACTTGTAACTTACAAAATGGCCTGTGCTCTGAAGTTACTTGCCACTAGATCAAGTAATAACGAGTAAGCTAATGAGATTGAAATATTGAATTCGTACAGCATAGTTCACCCAACAGATCCCCAAATCCGGACAAACCGGTGAATTCAACCCAACTGAGCAAAATTCAGTGAAGCTACACCGACCAAAACCCCATCGGACAAGCCAGAATCGAGCGTGGAAAAAACAGTGTCAGGAATTCCTACGCCACCGTGCCCGGATCATGCAACAAAGCAGATACCAGACCTCTTGGCAGACACAGATCTAACACGTTTGGGATACGGATCTCGTGGAAACAGAGAGATGGAGGGAGAGGGAGTTAGCTTACAGGGGGGTGGCGGAGTAGTAGACGACGTGGGGGCCGAAGGTGAGGACGGCGCAGTTGAGGAAGTGGAACACCGTCATCTCTTCCTCGTCGTCGTCGTCGTCTCCGGCGTCTGAGCAACGGCGAGGTCGATTCGCCCGACGATTTCGAGATGCAGGTGAGTACTGGGCTGGAGTTGGATCTGATCGAGCTAAGTAACAATACGGTCGGGCCACGTGGTCGGCCCGTGGGCTTCGCTCTTTGTCCATAGGCAGATGGGCCTACAAAAATACAGTAATGCAGAGTTCTACGAAATTGGGCTCCACCGCTCCAACCTCTAGTGATCGTTTTATTTTCAATTTATGATTGCAAGTTTTTTATATTAAAAATTAGATGTACCCAATGGTGTATCATATAAACCTACAAAAATATCAGTTTTAAATAGTTTGTATCCTGGAGCTAGGGAAATCTAATAGGTGAACAACTCCGTCGGGAAGAAGGAGTAGGAAGGACGGGGTTGACCTTGTCGCGTCGACCGATGCAGTATTAGCGACCACTATGGGAAAATTGAATTTGGACATGTCATGAGATGGAAGACTTATCGAACATGTTTCCTTGAGGATGGCGGTGGTGGACATCCTAAGGTCGGGGATAGTAGGTAGTGGCACTAGGGGTGGCTGATAGACGGCTGGGTAGGGTGAAGAAGCGGAGAGGTGTCTAGCACGAAAGGAGGAGACGGTGGTGAGAGGGAGAGGAAGTTCCAGGCACTAGGATAGTAAGCATACATTTCCAAAAAATATTGGCATATTTTTATCACCATGTTTCCTAATATAAACAGTTTTAGCAAAATAAATGGAGGTAGTACCTTTATTTTTGTTTTTTGGTACCCATGTAGCTTGAATCTTGGCTTTTATTAATAGGATTTGGAGAGCAAACTATCATTTTCAATAAATAAAAAAGCCATGCATACTAGAAACTTTGATTTCGATATCAAGCTAAATATGCTAAATTTTGATATCCCTCCTTTCCATATTTGGTGTCACTGATTTGGGTGTATCTATACACATCCAAATTTGCGGCAACAAATATGGAACGAAGGGAGTAAAAATCATGCATGTGTTGATCCCAAGAGCATCTCCACCGGTGCCTAGATATTGCTGGATTGGATGGGATTCGATCGTGAGCACCTATGTTTTTTCCGATCGTTTGGCTTCAGAAGGGAGTGGCGCGAAGCTCTGCTATCGATTTCCATCATGGACATGTCTTTTTTATTTTATGGAGAAGTCAGAGGCGGAGAATGGCATGGAAGGCAAGATCTGAGGACTAGTGTCTTTGGTTCGAGGCTTTGCAACGATGGTCAACTTGCTTGGTGTTTCATTCTTCGTAGCAACGTCATGCAAGTGGGGGCGTTGACACATGAGAAGTTCAATGTCTTACATTTCATGGTGAAAATCTAAGGTGTGACCTTAATTGGTTATGCAGCCTTGTTGAAGGCATTATTTTAAGAGCGATGACTTTCTTCAAGATGAAAACCTAAGATCCATGATCGGGCGACGATGGCGCTTGTGCACTATTTTCTTCTTGAAGTATGAGAATTTGAACTTAAACTTCACGTATTGTCGATGGTGAGGAGTACGAGAATTTAGATGCATGCTCGGTAATTGTCCCTTTTTGAGAACTGCAACTTCACGTAGTGTCTTGATGGTGCCCGTGTTGCTGTTGCGACGACTGGAACACTATATAGCGAGGCTTTTTCATGTTTTAATTTCTTCTTCTTTTTTCGAATGTGTGCATCCATATTACCATTAGGATATTGCGTTGTTGCAGAGGCTAGGGGTATTCATATCCCCATGATATTCCATGATATTAATATTTTTTTTATCAAAAAAACAACCATGGAGTTCCAAAGAAAAAACTCATTGAGAGGTTTAGCTTTTACTTTAGCATCCGGTGATACTTGCAAATAGCATTGCGATCGCACTGGATTTTTGAATTTCTTATCATACACGGGCTGCAAGTCTAGCTGAAAAAACCAACTTGACTTTATAGGGCATGTGCGCGTATTTTCATGACGGTAGCATCAAGATGACATCACTTCGGTCATCGTATTTGTTCCACATTCATTCATTTCAAATTAGCAACTTTGACATCAATTTGAGATGGCAGGACCACTAACCGTTCAAATCTAACGTCATTCTTTACTTCCTACTAGGAGGACAAGTGTGCTTCGCCGCAGGCCGACTACAACACGTTTAGGCAATATGTAATAGGTGTGGTTTATTTGCGGGTGCTTTTGGCGTGGTACTTGTTGGAGATATGCCCAAGAGGCAATAATAAAATAGTTATTATAATATATCTTTGTGTTTATGATAAATGTTTGCATACCATGCTATAATTGTATTAACCGAAACATTGATACATGTGTGTTATGTGAACAACAAGGAGTCCCTAGTAAGCCTCTTGTATAACTAGCTTGTTGATTAATAGATGATCATGGTTTCGTGATCATGAACATTGGATGTTATTAATAACAAGGTTATGTCATTGATGAATGATGTAATGGACACACCCAATTAAGCGTAGCATAAGATCACGTCATTAAGTTCATTTGCTATAAGCTTTCGATACATAGTTACCTAGTCCTTCGACCATGAGATCATGTAAATCACTTATGCCGGAAGGGTACTTTGATTACATCAAACGCCACTCGCGTAAATGGGTGGTTATAAAGGTGGGATTAAGTATTCGGAAAGTATGAGTTGAGGCATATGGATCAAGAGTGGGATATTGTCCATCCCGATGATGGATAGATATACTCTGGGCCCTCTCGGTGGAATGTCGTCTAATTAGCTTGCAAGCATATGAATGGTTCATAAGAGATGACATACCACGGTACGAGTAAAGAGTACTTGTCGGAGACGAGGTTGAACGAGGTATAGAGATACCGATGATCAAACCTCGGACAAGTAAAATATCGCGAGACAAAGGGAATCGGTATCGTATGTAAATGGTTCAATCGATCACTAAGTCATCGTTGAATATGTGGGGGCCATTATGGATCTCCAGATCCCGCTATTGGTTATTGGTCGGAGAGAAGTCTCAACCATGTCTGCATAGTTCACGAACCGTAGGGTGACACACTTAAGGTTTGATGTCGTTTTAAGTAGATATGGAATATGGAATGGAGTTCGAAGTTTTGTTCGGAGTCTCGGATGGGATCCAGGACATCACGAGGAGGTCTGGAATGGTCCGGAGAATAAGATTCATATATAGGAAGTCACTTTCCAAGTTTGGAAATGATCCGGTGAATTTATGGATGGTGGTTTCTAGAATTATCCGGAATAAATCACTATGGAAGGATGAGTCCCGGAGGGACTCCACCAACCCTAACCAGCCAACCAAGTGGGAGGGTGGAGTCCATGGTGGACTGATACGTCTCCAACGTATCTATAATTTCTTATGTTCCATGCTAGTTTTATGACAATATCTACATGTTTTATTCATACTTTATATCGTTTTGATGCATTTTCTGTCACTAACCTATTAACGAGATGCCGAAGAGCCAGTTGCTGTTTTCTGCTGTTTTTGGTTTCAGAAATCCTAGAAAGGAAATATTCTCGGAATCGGACGAAATCAACGCACAATATCTTATTTTCCCCGGAAGCTTCCAGAGCACCGAAGGGGGGCTAGAGAGGAGCCAGGGAGCCCCACCCCACAAGGCGGCGCAGCCAAGGGGGGGCGCCCCCCTATGGTCTGGCTGCCCCAGGGCCCCTCCGACTCCGCCTCTTCACCCATATAAGCCTTCGTGAACTAAAACTTCGAGGAGAATAAGCCACGACACGAAAAACCTTCCAGAGCCGCCGCCATCGCGAAGTCAAGATTCGGGGGACAGAAGTCTCTGTTCCGGCACGCCACCGGGACGGGGAATTGCCCCCGGAGTCATCTCCATCGACACCACCGCCATCTTCATCAACGCTGCTGTCTCCCATGATGAGGAGGGAGTAGTTCTCCCCCGAGGCTAAGGGCTGTACCGGTAGCTATGTGGTTCATCTCTCTCTCCCATGTGATCTTTATGTGATCATGAGCTTTGTATCACTATTAATCTATGTGCTACTCTAGTGATGTTATTAAAGTAGTCTATTCCTCCTTCATGATGTAATGTGGACAGTGTGTGCATCATGTAGTACTTGGCGTAGGTTATGACCGTGATCTCTTGTAGATTGTGAAGTTAACTATTACTATGCACTCTAGAGTTACTTTATATGAACTCCGGAATTACTCTCTATGGTGTGACAGTGATAGTGTTTGCATCTTGTGTGATTCCTTTATGACGTTGTGGAGCTTGTTTACTCCGGCTTGAGGGTGCTCTCGTAGCCCTACACAATGAATGGTGTTTGTTATCCAACAATAGAGTCTTTGAAAGTAGCATAAGAGAAAAGAACTTATTTATTTATGTGGTCATTGTTGAGAGTGTCCACTAGTGAAAGTAGGATCCCTAGGCCTTGTTTCCAAGCACTGAAACTCCGTTTATGTACTGTTCTATTGCATGTTTACTCGCTGCCATCTTTATTTCAGATTGCTATTACCGCTCATATTCATCCATATCACTTGCATCTTACTATCTCTTCGCCGAACTAGTGCACCTATACATCTGACAAGTGTATTAGGTGTGTTGGGGACACAAGAGACTTCTTGTATCGTAATTGCAGGGTTGCTTGAGAGGGATATCTCTGACCTCTACCTCCCTGAGTTCGATAAACCTTGGGTGATTCACTTAAGGGAAACTTGCTGCT
This sequence comes from Lolium rigidum, assembly GCF_022539505.1. Lineage (NCBI taxonomy): Eukaryota > Viridiplantae > Streptophyta > Magnoliopsida > Poales > Poaceae > Lolium > Lolium rigidum. The sequence continues at coordinate 380,563,677 of NC_061510.1, forward strand.
GTTCTACAAACCTCTCCTCTTGGAGGCCCAACATTGTCTACATGAATAGAAGCGTGCGTAGACATCAAGCTATTTTCACGGCGCCGTTGCCGGGATCCGAAGAAAAGTTACACCACAGAGAATTGCCTCCCACGGCAACAAGCTATTTTCTGGCGCCGTTGCCGGGAGGTAAGGTAAAAGGTATTCACATCCTCCGACTACTAAGCTATTTCCTAGCACTGTTGCCGGTGTGTGTGTGCTCGAAGCTATTTCCTTTAGATCCCGCAATTGCATCTTTTTGTTTCTTGTTTTTATTTTTCACTAGTTAGGCATAATGGAAAACAACAAGTGAGCTTTTTAATCTATTTCCTGAAATAAGACATGAATTATGTGATGCGAAAATTAAAAAACCTATGGAACCTTATTTGCATGCTAGTAGCAATGTTATTAGTATGAACGCAATTACTGCTAATGCTATGGAGAAGTCTAAGCTTGGGGAAGCTAGTTTTTGTGATCTTTTTAGCTTCCCATCTTTAGGGGAAAAAATTTGCTCTGATAATGATTTATCTCCCATATGCGATAACTCTAATGATGCTTGTGATATTTTATATCCACCTACTGAAAGTTTTCCTTTCAAGATACCCATGAAAATTATTGAACGAGTTATAGATAACCGCTATGAAGGGGATGGAACTGTTCATCCTGGAGATCATTTACTGTTTCTACATGAATTATGTGGGTTATTCAAGTGTGCAGGTATCTCTATGGATGAAGTGAAGAAGAAATTATTCTCTATGTCGTTGTCTGGTAAAGCGGCGCATTGGTATAAACTACTGAAGGATTGGCATTCTCTTGATTGGAAGGATATTGTGCCTCTATTTTATTCTAAATTCTATCCTCCAAGTGAAATTCACAAAGACCGAAACCGCATCTATAATTTCTGGCATCATGATGGAGAGAGTATTGCCCAAGCATGGGAGAGATTGAAGTCTTTAATGCTCAAATGCCCCATTCATGAGCTTCCTGGTAATATCATCATTGATAATTTCTATGCAAGACTTTCTTTTCAAGATAAAACCTTGCTATATACTGCTTGTTCTGGATCATTCACGCGCAATAAAGAAGAGTTTAAATGGGACCTTCTTAATCGGATTCAGGAGAACGCTGAAGATTGGGAGAACAACAAAGGTAAAGAATCAGGTATAAACTATGAATATGAATGCATTAAGTCTTTCATTGAAACTGTTGATTTTCAAGAGCTTAGTGCTAAATATGGTCTTGATCCTCAAATTATGGTCGATTGCTATAAAGCCTTTGCTTCTCATATTAATGTTCCTAAAGAAAATTGGTACATGTATCATGAACCTTTTAAAGACACTTGCATGGAAAATGAAATTGTTGTTAATGATTGCAATAAACATGCCCAAACTTCGAAAATACAATTTCTTATAAGCATGTTAATTTTTGTGGAATGCATAGACCTTGTGGAATTAATCAAATCGAAGATGAATATTGTATCCATCATAGGAATGAAAAAACTAGAAAGTGGTTTAGGGCTCTAGATGATCTTGGTGAAAAAGTTTGTGCCCTCTATCCTTTTATTTGTGAACTTTGCCATAGAGTGGGTCATTTTAATCTTCAATGTTCCTCCAATGATAATTCGAACCCCATGAGTGCTTCAAATTTGTATTGTGATGATGAAATCCTTCCTAATCAGCATGATGAACTTACTTTATTTTTGGGGTGTGAAGAGTTATCAAGAAAAATCTATTTGTTACATATGAGTGATCTTGATATTGATGATGTTTTGCATGGGTGTCTTTCTTATTGTATTAATAATTGCCATACAAATACTTACATACAGAATATCTTAGAAGATGACACTTTGCCAAAATATGATAGGACCGCTGTGTGTTTTGAACTTATTAATGAAAAGGAGGAATCCTCCCAAGTTTCTTCTATTGTTTCTGGAAATAAATCAGATTATGTGGAGAAGCCTCCCATCAAGCCTCTCCCTCCTAAAGAAGGAAACAAGGAGAAGGAGAAGAAGAAGAAGAAGAAGAAGAAGAAGGGAACGAAGAAGAAGAAGAGGGGGAATAAAAAGAAAGAGGTAACGGCATATCCCCACGTGTATGAGATAACGATAGGTAACCGTAAGTATGTTGCTCCTAATGATTATTATGATAATGAATCTGAGTACAATGATCTTCCTATGCCCTTTACCTACATTAGTGATCATGATTTGAAAGAGCACACTACTTTTGATATTGAAAATCTCTCGGGAAACTAATTCTGAAAATGATGATGTTAATAATTGCCATAGTATTAGTATTATCCATGCTTCTTCCCATAATGATATAGAAAGTTCTAAGCTTGGGGATGAGGTGTTTGAAAATCCTTTTGCTACTGATGATTATATTCTTGATACATCTCCTTCTAGTAACAATGATGGTAAGGTTACAGATGAACATACTGTGGAAGATAACTATTCTACTTCTTATGATGACACTATGCCTCCAATATTTGATAATTATTATAAAGAATGCTATGACATAGGTTATAATTATCCTTATGAAACTTGTCATAGTTATGATTGGATTGCCAAAAACAATTCTCTTAGTATGCAACTTGTTTACCATGTTCAAATTCTTGATAATGATCCTGCTCCAATTACTATTAATGAGAAGAATTCTTCTTATGCCAAGATTAATGATACTTTTATGCATATGAACCATGATAAGAATATTTTAAATGATGGTTATATTGTTGAGTTTGTTCATGATGCTACTGAAAGTTATTATGAGAGAGGGAAACATGGTTATATGCATCTTAATAATATTAAGTTTCCCCTCTTTATGTTGAGAATCTTGAAGTTACACTTGTTTTGTCTTCCTATGCTATTCACTTTGTTCTTCATTGACTTGTTTATTTACAAGATTCCTTTTCATAGGAAGTGGGTTAGGCTTAAATTTGTTTCATATTTTCTTTTTGATGCTCTCTTTTTGCTTCAACTCTCATCCTTATGTGAGCATCATTAAAATTACCGAGCCCATCTTAATGGCTATAAAGAAAGCACTTCTTGGGAGATAACCCATGTTTTTATTTTGCTACTGTTTTGTTGTGTCTTGGAAGTTGTTACTACTGTAGCAACCTCTCCTTATCTTTACTTTATTGCATTGTTGTGCCAAGTAAAGTCTTTGATAGTAAGGTTGATACTAGATTTGGATTACTGCGCTGTAAACGATTTCTTACTGTCACGAAATTGAGCAGCCCCGTTCGTAGGTAACTCGGAAAAATCTGCCAATTTACGTGCGTGATCCTGATATGTACGCAACTTTCATTCAATTTGAGCTTTTTCATCTGAGCAAGCTAAGTGCCCCAGAAAAATTTGTCTTTACGGACTGTTCTGTTTTGACAGATTCTGCCTTTTATTTCGCATTGCCTGTTTTGCTATGTTTGATGGATTTCTTTGTTCCATTAACTTCCAGTAGCTTTGGGTAATATCCAGAAGTGTTAAGAATGATTGTGTCCTCTCTGAACATGTGAATTTTTGATTATGTACTAACCCTCTAATGAGTTTGTTTTGAGTTTGGTGTGGAGAAAGTTTTCAAGGGTCAAGAGAGGAGGAGGATATACTATGATCAAGAAGAGTGAAAAGTCTAAGCTTGGAGATGCCCACGTGGTTCATCCCTGCATATTTCAAGAAGACCCAAGCGTCTAAGCTTGGGGATGCCCAAGGCATCCCCTTCTTCATCAACAACTTATCAGGTCACCTCTAGTGAAACTATATTTTTATTCCATCACATCTTATGTACTACACTTGGAGCGTCTGTGTGCTTTTATTTTCGTTTTGTTATTTTCATTCTCTGAATAAATTCATGCTTGTGTGGGAGAGAGACACGCTCCGCTGTTTCATATGAACACATATGTTCTTAGCTTTACTTTTAATGTTCATGGCGGAGTTGAAAACCGCTTCGTTAATTGCTATTTGGTTGGAAACAGGAAATGCTTCATGTGGTAATTGGTATAATGTCTTGAATAATGTGATACTTGGCAATTGTTGTGCTCAAATAGATCATGTTTAAGCTCTTGCATCATGTACTTTGCACCTATTAATGAAGAACTACATAGAGCTTGTTAAAATTTGGTTTGCATGATTGGTCTCTCTAGATTCTAGATATTTTCCGGTTAAGGTGTTTGAACAACAAGGAAGACGAGTGTAGAGTCCGATAATGCTTGCAATATGTTCTTATGTAAGTTTTGCTGTACTCGGTTTATACTTGAGTTTGCTTCAAACAACCTTGCTAGCCTAAGCCTTGTATTGAGAGGGATTACTTCTCGTGCATCCAAATCCTTAAGCCAAAAAACTATGCCATTTGTGTCCACCATACCTACCTACTACATGGTATTTCTCTGCCACTCCAAACTACATTACTTGAGTGCTACCTTTAAAATTCCATTCTTTGTCTTTGCAATACATAGCTCATGGGAAAATAGCCTTAAAAACTATTGTGGTATTGAATATGTTGCTATGTATCTTATTTCTTATAAGTTGCTTGTTGAGCGGTAACCATGTTTCTGGGGACGCCATCAACTTTTACACCTTTGTTGAATATCATGCGAGTTGCTATGCATGTTCGTCTTGTCGCAAGTAAGGGTGATTTTCATGATCAAATGGTTTGAGTATGCATATTGTTAGAGAAGAACATTGGGCCGCTAAGTAAAGCCATGAATCATGGTGGAAGTTTCGGTTTGGACACAAATCCTCAATCTCTTATGAGAATATTATACGTTGTTGAAATGCTTATGCATTAAAGAGGAGTCCATTATCTGTTATCTATGTTGTCCCGGTATGGATGTCTAAGTTGAGAATAATCAAAAGCGAGAAATCCAATGCGAACTTTCTCCTTAGACCTTTGTACAGGCGGCATAGAGGTACCCCTTTGTGACACTTGGTTGAAACATATGTTATGCAATGATAATCCGTGTTAATCCAAGCTAATTAGGACAAGGTGCGAGCACTATTAGTATTCTATGTATGAGGCTTGCAACTTATAGGATGTCTTATACATAACACATATGAATTATTACTACCGTTGACAAAATTGTTTCTATGTTTTCAAAATGAAAAACTCTAGCACAAAAATAGTAATCCATGCTTCCCTCTGCGAAGGGTCATTCTTCTACTTTATGTTGAGTCAGTTTACCTACTTCTTTCTATCTTAGAAGCAAACACTTGTGTCAACTGTGTGCATTGATTCTTACATGTTTACCTATTGCACTTGTTATACTGCTTTATGTTGACAACTATCCATGAGATACACATGTTGAAGTTGAAAGCAACCGCTGAAACTTATATCTTCCTTTGTGTTGCTTCAAAGCTTTCTACTAAGAATTTATTGCTTATGAGTTAACTCTTATGCAAGTCTTATTGATGCTTGTCTTGAAAGTACTATTCATGAAAAGTCTTTGCTATATGATTCAGTTGTTTACTCATTGTCTTTACCATTGCTTCGAATCGCTGCATTCATCTCATATGCTTACAATAGTATTGATCAAGATTATGATAGCATGTCACTTCAGAAATTATCCTTGTTATCGTTTACCTACTCGAGGGCGAGTAGGAACTAAGCTTGGGGATGCTTGATACGTGACAAGGTATCAACTTGTCAATGCCTATGGATTGTAGGCTAGGGTTTAGTTGGAAGTAGAGGGCAAGTAGATCTCGAAGGTTTCAGCCGAAAAGTACTCGACGATTATGAGAACTAGGGTTTGTAACAATGATTCGATTGCCTCTTCGTCCCTCAACTCCCCCTTTATATAAGAGGTGGAGCCGAGGATTTCGTTTTGTACAAGTTACAGAGTCCGGGACGGTTTCTAACTCATCCCGCCAGATTTACAAATAACACTTCCTATTACAATTCTAACTTTCCTTAATACATCTTGGGCTCCCGAATCTTCTTATTCTTCGGATATTGGGCCTTCAGTAAACCCGGGTACTATCTTCGGCAGGCCCATTTGGGATGCCTATGTCGATAGCCCCGAGATTTTGCTTGAATCGTAGAGTCGGGAAAATCTCCATCTGTTATTTTTATCCGAGAGCTTTAACTTTTTTATATTTCTTCACATAAAATTCTATATTGTACAGGGATAATGGTAGTTGGGGCTAGTTCATCTGACGGATCAGGTACTATTTAACTGCTCTAGTGGCAATCCGCAAAAACCTACTTCAAGACCACGTCCCTGGACATGATCTCGGGATACTGGTGTAAACTTCGACGAGGTGCCGCTTAAGGTCTTACCATTCCGTCGAGTCCCGGTCAAATTTATCGAGTACCTAACGCGTCCGTTAGGATTTTTCTTCGTATACTGTTGATACGGATAAAAGTAGCAGAGCGCGAGTCTTCGGCGATGCCACGCCCGGCGAACGGATCCGGGGTCTTACCTTCGCAAATTTGCGGCATTCGAGAAATTGATCGCAACTTTGGCGTTACGAGAATATATTGTCGAGTGCTTTTCCGGCTTGTTGGAATGGCACATTTTATCGAGTCAAATATGACTTATATTGCTCTCCCGATGGGAGTATATGTAGAGTTAATTATAACTCGAAATATACTCTCTTGCTTTTCTATCTTTTCTTTGTTAATTTCATCGGGCACGCGAACAGCGTTCCCGATGGGAGTAGCCCCCGAGGCTACAACCAAGGACTTGTGCTTGGTTGTAGGCTCCCGCAATTTCTATATTGCCATACTTGAAATTTTACTTTTTATCGAAGTAGCCCCCGAGCATTTGGGCAAAAACTTGTATTTGATCAAAGGCTCCCGAAGTATTTAATAACTTCTCCTGTCGCCAATCTTCTTTTATTTTTCTTGTCGGCATGCTTCCCTTAATCAAATTTACTTCATCTTTGTTAATAGTCGTGATTTTTCTCGCCTTGTGGGTCCATTGTTTCCACCACGTTGACACGTCGTGCAAGTGGGGGACACACGTCCTCCGCTTTTTCTGGCACACGTACAGTAACGCCTATCTTAGTAAAAATACCTTTTTACCCTTTTATTTAGAAGATTTTTTGTCACCACACGATTTCTTCATCCAACGGTGCATTGCTTCGCCCGATTCTTATATAAACCTTTCTTCAACCTCCGTTCACTCCTTTGCTTGCGCCGCACATCTGTTCCTCTTCGCAAAAACTTCCCCTGCGCCCAACTCTCTCTGATCTTCCGCACTCACGAACATTGCTTTGTCCATTGCCGTTGATGCCACCGCGCACGCGACTCACTCGCCACAGCACTCCAGAGTCCAAGATGGCCGCCGAAGATCTTGAGTGGGAGAGATCTAAAATCTCCAACCAGGACGTCAACACGCTGAAGAGGCTTGGTGCGGTGACCCAGCATACCACTGCATGTTGTAGTATACAAGTCGTTGATAT
>NC_061510.1:380571184-380667345 GCF_022539505.1 Lolium rigidum
TACTTCTTGGCTTGGTTTTTCGTTCTTGCGGTAGGAATTTTTTGTTTTCTATGCTACGAATCCCATCAGTACTTTATCATTGCTTGCCTTCTATCATTGCTTTAATCAGGAATGTTGTAGTTACGCTCATCCATGGTGTCCTTTTTAGGGCTTGGAACGCTGCCTGGTGGTTTTATATTTAGTCACAAAGCAATATAAAACTAGAAATTCACAAGCTAACCAACATGCTTCACTCCTTACAAAACACAAAGATGTGTTTCTCACGTCAGGACTCACTGCACACAATATAGGTGACACCGTCACGTAGATCAGCAAGGACCCCCTTATTAGCGGTGAAGTTGGTGTTGTTGCTGAAGTCGAAGTTGGTGAAGCTGTCGGAGTCGCTATCTTGGAGTAGATCGGTTTCCACGGTCGACCCAAAAGTCACCCCGCAAAACAGATCGGCGAGTTTCCCGCTATCAGCGAGCTTGGTGATGCATGATAGTGAAATCTCTTCATCGCCTGACTCAACGAATGATGTTGACGATCTCGAGGATTCATGCTTGGCTGCTGACGGTCCCGAAAAATTCGGTGCCGAAAAGCGGTGTGAACCATCTTTCCCGACGAGGAAGCGGAAGCTCCCGGACGTCATCTCCATTGTTCCTTCCATATTGGCATATGCATGCAAATGGGCGGGAGGGTGTGGAACAAAATCGACAAGACTAGATTGGATATGTTTATCTCATTCCATTGAGTTGCTTGATGCCGATGATGATGATGAAGATGCCATCGAGATCAGGACCTTGCAACCTCCAATCCCCATAGACGGCGGTGACGAGGTATGGACTGATCAATGCCTACGGATTGTAGACTTAGGGTTTCATGGAAAGTAGAGGGCAAGTAGGACTCGAAGGTGCTCAGATGAACAAAGGCATCCAACTAGTAACAATACGGTGGCTAGGGTTTACAATTGATTCATGCTCTTTTCACCCTCAACTTCGCCCTTATAAAGAAGGCGAAGCCGAGACTTTCCGTGTCGTACAAGTATACAAAATATTGGGTCGTATTGGGCCTTTCCATAGCTATTACAAGTTTCCTTATATTGACTCTAGTTTCTTGGGCTTTATATGTTCGGCTTCGTGGGTCTCCAAATCTTCAAGTCCATGCATCTTCGACTCCAATAACATAAACAGGGGTACACTCGTGGTATGCCTCTTGGGCGTACCTATGTCAACCACCTTGTAGTATGTGTTTCCACAAAATTACCGCGGTTGCACTCAAGATGTGGAATTTAGTTTGGAACAATGGTATGGAAAGGATGGGGGGATGCAGCTGGTTGCTAAACCTTGCGTAGCAATGAGATCCACGTGGATATCCGCATCGCCTTAAGTACATGATCTTGGTATGAGGGTTCCAATATTTGACATGGACAATGTATGACTTGTCCTTTGCTGGGAATAAGTTATGTCATTATTTGTCGCAACGTACATTATGAGAGGATCAAACGAATTCTTTTGTATGCTGAAGAATTAGAAGCCACCCTCGGCCATTTCTCATCCATACCAATACTAATTTGTCCATGTGTTCAGATGATTTGCGATCTCCAGGTGGCTTTGCCGTATTTCTTGGACCAAATCTCATATCCTATAGAGTCCTCGCAAACAACCCATGTTTTCTTCTTCTAGCACCGAGGCGGAGTATAAGGCTCTAGCTAATAGCTCGGCTGAATATGGATCTAGACCGCGCCAAAGAATTTTGGTGATAGACCACCAATTTTATGGTGTGATAATATTTGAGCCACATGTCTACAAATCTGGTGTTTCATGGCATTGAAATTGATTTTTATTCTCTGTGCGAGAAGATTGCTCACGGAGCACTGGACATTCAACTTATCACGTCCGAAGATCAGCTCGCATTTGCCTTCGCAAATTGAGCTACTCAAGAGAAGTTTCAGTGGTTTACAATGAAGGGGCCGGGTTGTTAAGACAGAATCAGATAGCTAACGTTTGGAGATTTTATGTGATCTTGAACATTCAAAAGAATCAAAATCAATCACATGTAATTTGTCGTGTAAGTAATGAGAAGCCCCACGATGGCAGATGGGGATCATTACTCCAAAACGCCCCGCTTAGATGTTGTAGATCAGCTGAAGTTGGCAAAAAAAATTCAGGTTTGCGGAGGCAGGAAGAGATTGAAGAGAAAATTTACATGTGTTCCTTGCCACCGTCCCTTCCCTTATCTCATCCCACTTCAGAAATCTGATACATGTGTCACATCCTTGCCCCACACACTTGCTAGTGAAGGATAGAGCCGTTCTAATAAGGAGGAACGCACCTAGACGAGGAGATTTTGAGCGATGCAAATAGTCTACCCGTCTGATTGCTATGTAGGGCACACAGATGTAAACAGGATCACCTCAGTGTAATATGTTGACACGACATTCACAGATGATTTCGGCGTAGAGATGGATCCCGACACCTCCCAGTCCTGAATATAACTGTGCGTCTTCTTTTAAGTAGCAAATCTAAGCGCGCAAGGCACTGATGCGACCCTGATTTATATAGAGAGTTTCCTTTTATTATCAAGGGAGTTGTTGTGCTATGTGAGTACACATGGGCGTTGTGCTCATTGGCTCTGCAGTACGAGCGCAGTTGAAAGAGCCTAAGAGCAAGTACAATAAGTTCTAGTCAGCTGGCTATAATTAAAGATTAAAATAGTATATTATTGCTTAGTTTGAGGAGAGAGAGGAGGAGAGAGAAGAAGAGTGAGCTCTTATGCAAGAGCCAGCTCTAGCACGTGCTCCTAGACACTTTGTGAGAGTGAAAGGTGGACCACACATTGATTAAGTACTACATTTTTATAGCTCACTATTTTATATGTTGACTCTAAGTTGGCTATAGATGACATGGCACTTGGCTTATAGCCAGCAGCTGGCTACACTATTGGAATTGCTCTAACTCTGATCTACCATGCATGCCTTTGAGTTAATTAGCAGTACCATCAATGACAGGTTGGCAACGATCAATGCCCCAATCTTAATGGCAATGTACTAGGTTCATCCAAGTGCTACGCAAGCCAACTGTCTCGAGTCTCGAGCATAAAACTAGTCATAGTGGGGAGTAATATATAGTAGTAGTATCATGCTCTATGTTACTACTACATCTGGGCATGGGCAGCCCGGCCGGACGACCCGGGCCGGGTCGGGTCGGGCTTGCACTTCGGGCCGGGCTCGGGCTCGGGCCTGACTTTTTACCCGCGGGCTTTTTTAAGCTCGGCCCGAAGCCCGGCCCGGCTCGAACTTTGCCCATGTGTAGTTACTACCTTCATAATGCATAGTAATTTAGATATAGTATCATGCATGGGTGTATTAATTAGCTTGTAGACTCATTCTATCTTGAAAAATGTGACGTTATGGTAACATAGCTAGTTCCATGAAATAGGCTTTCACCCCGCTATATTAATATAGCAACCACCAGATACAACGAAACAGCTGGGGCCGCATCACAACCAAGCCCAAACGAAAAGACAAAGAAAAGAAAACTAATGCCGACACCGGCAAATTGACGAAAACGAGGATGACTCCGCAACCGGTGCGCCCTCCGGAGAAGTACCACCACGCTCCTAGCACGCCGAGACGCCGCATACCAAGCAACACCTTCAACAAGGGAACGGCGACGATGTCGCTGCTGCCCGGACTAGGCCTAGGGTTTCCCCCGGTACGCGGAAGGGATTGGGGAGGAATACATCCGACGCCCTCCAGGAAGGAAGGCGGCACCCGCAGGCATCGCCGCGTCGGAGTCGGACATGCCGACATGGATTTCTCCCGACCACCAAACCCACCACCCTGAACGCTCCGACGTGCTCCACCAAACATGCCACCCACCAGCACACGCCACCACGGTCTTGTAGTCGCCCTCGCCGTCACACTGTGGTCACCGGAATAGGGCCTAGAGGAAGAGATGACATGGGCAGAGACGGGGGGTAGCGACACCCCAACCGAGCGGGAGGGAACTACCTCCACCGCCTTCGCGGTCGCTGACCGGACATGGCAAAGAGGGCAAACTAGGCCCGAACTGGCCTGGACGGGCCCAAACTGGTCCGTAAAGCCCTATTGCCAAGCTGCAGCAGGCCGGCCGAAGCGCCGCCGCCACCCATCCACCGCCGCCGCACCATCTCCACCGCCAGGGAGCTTCGCCGGTGCGCCGAAACGCAGGCAACTCGCCCAGCCCATCTGGCTGGGCCAGATCTGGGCCGAGCAGGCCTCGCCCGCGCCACCCGCCTTCGCTGCTCCGCTGCCAACTGGCTGCGCCGTCGTCCCTCCTCCCACCTGGCGCGCGGGTCTCATGCCGCCGCGCCGGACCGCCGCCAGCTGAGGTGCACCGCGCCGCCATGGAGCCCCCGCGCCCCCGCCGCGGCTAAAGTCAGCCCCGCAGCCGCCGGCATCGCGCGGGCAACGCCCGACGGCCCACGCCGGTGGCGACGGTCATGGGAAGGGAGAGGAGGAGGACTGGGGGGTGGCGGCGGCTAGGGTTCGCCCGTCGCCCGCGGGGGGACGAGCGAGCGAACGGGTTCGCTCTTTTCTCCACCACCGGTAACATAGCTAGTTACCACAACCATCTCTTTCTTCATTTAATATCATACAAATATCATCGATTTGCATAGTTGACAATTCATGTAGCTCTATGTTACTACCTTAGTTACTCCCACTATGAGTAATCTAAGAGCTTGTTGCATTTCCCTTGGCCGCAACACTAGCTAGACAGACAAAACCAGAAAATGGTGGACACTGGTTTTATTGTCTCTCGGGGACTAGGCACAACAACGACCAATGATGAGTAGAGTGGAAGCATGATTTTTTTATTGGCTTATTGGGCATATCGGCATGATTTTTGTTACTAACTAATTCAATGTTCGATCCGCAAACTTCCTAGTCCATAATAAGAGCATCTCCAGTCGCGTCCCTTAAAAAGCGTTCGGCACAAATGATTTAGGGCACGTTTGGGACCGCGCCAGATAAAAAAAGATCAAAAATCTGTACAAAAAAGAGGCCCTTCCTAGCCGCGTCCCTCAAACAGCGTCCGGATGCATGCATTTTAATAGAAGGGATCACCCCATGTGGGAAAAGTAGGTGAGAGAAAGTGTGGGGAAAGAGACTAGCATGTGGGGACTAGGGGCTGCATGCATGCGTCCGAACGCTATTTTTGTATCCGGCGCATAGAGTCTCTACCGGGGACGCCGGACACAAAATGAGGCGCTAAGAGCATCTCCAGTCGCGTCCCCCAAACCGTCCCCCAAACCGCGCCGGATCGAGCGTTTGGGGGACGTGTTTTGTTCGTGCCGCGTTTGAGGGACGTCGCTACCCAGCCGCGTCCCCAAAACGCCTCCCCCAAATGAATATTTGTGCACGAAAATAAAGGTTTTCATTCAATTTTGATAATATATTACAAAGTTTGAATGAAAACGGCTAGATTTCATCTAAACCTACACTACTGACCGCCCGGCGGTGCGTTCGACGGCCCCGCCCCGTCGCCGCCTCCCCTACGCCGCAGCTCCTCCTGCGCGCGCCTCCTCTCCTTGCTTTCGGCGCAGGCCAGACGGTGCCGCTCCCGCCGCGCGTCCTCTGCCGTCCCCTGCTGCGCCGCCTGGAGGGAGAGCTCGATGGCGCGATGAATCTGCGCCTCTTCGCGGGCACGGGCGTCGTCCTGGAGCTTCTTCTCCGACTCGAAGGACTCGACGAGGGCGCGTTGCTGATCGGCCGTCTCGTCCGGGTGCGGCCCGTCGTCGTCGGACCAGTCGAACTCGTCGTCGTCGTCGTCCTCCACCTCGGTCTCCTCCGCCTCGGCCTCCTCCTCCTCCATTGGCGCCTCCTCCTCCACATCTGTTGGCGCCTCCATCATCGCCGCCGCAAACGCGTCGGCCTCCGCCGCCAATTGGTCCGCCCGCCTCCCCCATAGCGCCGTCAGCGCCGCCTCCCGCTGCCGACGCTCCTCCGCCGTCACCTGCTGCTGGCGCTCGATCGACTCACGCCGCCGGCGCTTGATCGACTCACGCCGTTCACGGTACAGCGCCTGCCGCTCATCGCGCTGGCGCCAGCGCTCATTGATGTCTACGGGTGCTTCTATTCTTGTAGACAGTGTTGGGCCTCCAAGAGCAGAGGTTTGTAGAACAACAGCAAGTTTCCCTTAAGTGGATCACCCAAGGTTTATCGAACTCGGGGAGGAAGAGGTCAAAGATATCCCTCTCAAGCAACCACTGCAATCACGATACAAGAAGTCTCTTGTGTCCCCAACACACCTAATACACTTGTCGGATGTATAGGTGCACTAGTTCGGCGAAGAGATAGTGAAATACAAGTGGTATGAATGAATATGAGCAGTAGTAACGGCGTCAGAAAAGTGCTTGCTGGCGTGCAGTTGATGGTAGTAATATTGCAGGAAGTAAACATGCAGCAGAACAGTAAACAAGCGGTGTTTACAGTATTGAAAACAAGGCCTAGGGATTATACTTTCACTAGTGGACACTCTCAACATTGATCACATAACAGAATAAATAAATAGATGCTAGACTCTACACCCTCTTGTTGGATGATGAACACCACTAATTGTGTAGGATTACACGAACCCTCAATGCCGGAGTTAACAAGCTCCACAATATTCGATATTCATGTTTAAGTAATCTTAGAGTGCATGACAGATCAACATAACCAAACCAAGTACTAACATAGCATGCACACTGTCACCTTCACGCTACGAAAGGAGGCATAGATCACATCAATACCATCATAGCAATAGTTAACTTCATAATCTACAAGAGATCACAATCATAGCCTACGCCAAGTACTACACGATGCACACACTTGTCACCATTACACCGTGCGGGAGGAATAAACTACTTTAATAACATCACTAGAGTAGCACGCAGATATATTGTGATACAAAACACATTGCAATCATAAAGGGATATAAATAAGCACTTCACTATGCCATTCATAACGAGTGAATAAGTATTACGTGAAATATAGCCTAAGAGACCCACACGGTGCACACACTTGTCACCTTTACACACGTGGGACAAGGAGTCTCCAGGAGATCACATAAGTAAAATCCACTTGACTAGCATAATGACATCTAGATTACAAGCATCATCATATGAATCTCAATCATGTAAGGCAGCTCATGAGATTATTGTATTGAAGTACATAGGAGAGAGATTAACCACATAGCTACCGGTACAGCCCTTAGCCTCGATGGAGAACTACTCCCTCCTCATGGGAGACAAGCAGCGGTGATGAAGATGGCGGTGGTGTCGATGGAGAAGCCTTCCGGGGCACTTCCCCATCCCGGCGGCGTGCCGGAACGGAGACTCCTGTCCCCGGATCTTGGCTTCGCGATGGCGGCGGCTCTGGAAGGTTTCTCGTACCGTGGCTTTTCCGTATCGTGTTTTAGGTCAGGGACCTATATATAGGCGAAGAGGCGGTGTCAGAAGGTCAACGAGGCGACGACACAACAGGGGGGCGCGGCCAAGGCCTGGGTCGCGCCACCCTGGCGTCTGGTAGCCCAGTGGCCCCCCTCTGGCCTCTCTCGGGTGTTCTGGAAGCTTCGCGTGATCCTAAGATGCTGGGCGTTGATTTCGTCCGATTCCGAGAATATTTCCTTACTAGGATTTCTGAAACCAAAAACAGCAGAAAACAACAACTGGCCCTTCGGCATCTCGTCAATAGGTTAGTTCCGAAAAACGCATAAATATGACATAAAATATGCATAAAACATGTAGATATCATCAATAATGTGGCATGGAACATAAGAAATTATCGATACGTCGGAGACGTATCAGCATCCCCAAGCTTAGTTCCTGCTCGTCCCGAGCAGTTAAACGATAACAAAGATAATTTCTGGAGTGACATGCCATCATAACCTTGATCATACTATTGTAAGCATATGTAATGAATGCAGCGATCAAAACAATGGTAATGACATGAGTAAACAAATGAATCATAAAGCAAAGACTTTTCATGAATAGTACTTTCAAGACAAGCATCAATAAGTCTTGCATAAGAGTTAACTCATAAAGCAATAACTTCTTAGTAAAAGGCATTGAAGCAACACAAAGGATGATTAAGTTTCAGCAATTGCTTTCAACTTGTAACATGTATATCTCATGGATAGTTGTCAACATAAAGCAATATAACAAGTGCAATAGGTAAACATGTAAGAATCAATGCACACAGTTGACACAAGTGTTTGCTTCTAAGATAGAAAGAAGTGGGTAAACCGACTCAACATAAAGTAAAAGAATGGCCCTTCGCAGAGGGAGCGAGGATTAAATCATGTGCTAGAGCTTTTTAAGTTTTGAAATCATATAGAGAGTATAAAAGTAAAATTTTGAGAGGTGTTTGTTGTTGTCAACGAATGGTAGTGGGCACTCTAACTACCTCATCAACCAGACTTTCAAGAGCGGCTCCCATGAAGGACGTTATCTCTACCAGCAAGGTAGATCATCCCTCTTCTCTTTTGTTTACATATGTATTTTAGTTTAGTTTTTATTTTTTTATTTTTTTAGATGACACTCCTCCCAACCTTTGCTTTCTCAAGCCATGCCTAACCGAATCCTCGGGTGCCTTCCAACAATCTCATACCATGGAGGAGTGTCTATTTGCAAAATTAAGTTGCTTACTGATGAATCAGAGCAAAACATGTGAAGAGAATTATTAATGCAAGTTAATTAATTGGGGCTGGGAACCCCATTGTCAGCTCTTTTTGCAAAATTATTGGATAAGCAGATGAAGCCACTAGTCCATTGTGAAAGTCTGTCAAAAGTAAATGACAAGATCGAAAGATAAAACACCACATACTTCCCCATGAGCTATAAAACATTGACACAAATAAGAGATAATAGCTTTTGAATTGTTTAAAGGTAGCACATGAAGTATTTGCTTGGAATGACAGAGAAATACCATGTAGTAGGTAGGTATGGTGGACACAAATGGCATAGTGTTTAGCTCAAGGATTTGGATGCACGAGAAGAATTCCTCTCAATACAAGGCTAGGCTAGCAAGGTTGTTTGAAGCAAGCTCAAGTATAAAACGGTGCAGCAAGACTCACATATGAACATATTGTAAGCATTATAAGACTTTACATCGTCTTCCTTGTTGTTCAAACACCTTAACCAGAAAATATCTAGACTCTAGAGAACAATCATGCAAACCAAATTTTAACAAGCTCTATGTAGTTCTTCATTAATAGGTGCAAAGTACATGATGCAAGAGCTTAAACATGATCTATATGAGCACAACAATTACCAAGTATCAAATTATTCAAGACATTATAGCATCTACCACATGCAGCATTTTCTGTTTCCAACCATATAACAATTAACGAAGCAGTTTCAACCTTCACCATGAAAATTAAAAGCTAAGAACACATGTGTTCATATGAACCAGCGGAGCGTGTCTCTCTCCCACACAAGCATTTATTCAAACAAAAACAGAAACAAAAACAAACAGACGCTCCAAGTAAAGTACATAAAATGTGACCGAATAAAAATATAGTTTCAAGAGAAGGAACCTGATAATTTTGTCGATGAAGAAGGGGATGCCTTGGGCATCCCCAAGCTTAGACGCTTGAGTCTTCTTGAAATATGCAGGGATGAACCACCGGGGCATCCCCAAGCTTAGACTTTTCGCTCTTCTTGATCGTAGTATATCATCCTCCTCTCTTGACCCTTGAAAACTACCTCCACACCAAACTCAAAACAACTCATTAGAGGGTTAGTGCATAATCAAAAACTCACATGTTCAGAGGTGACACAATCATTCTTAACACTTCTGGACATTTCCCAAAGCTACTGGAAGTTAATGGAACAAAGAAATCCATCCCACATAGCAAAAGAGGCAATGCGAAATAAAAGGCAGAATCTGTCAAAACAGAATAGTCCGTAAAGACGAATTTTCCAGGGGCACTTAACTTGCTCAGATGAAAATGCTCAAATTGAATGAAAGTTGCGTACATATCTAAGGATCACGCACGTAAATTGGCAGATTTTTCGGAGTTACCTACAGAGAACCCTGCCCAAATTCGTGACAGACAGAAATCTATTTCTGCGCAGTAATCTAAATCTAGTATCAACATTACTATCAAAGACTTCACTTGGCACAACAATACAATAAAATAAGATAAGGAGAGGTTGCTACAGTAGTAACAACTTCCAAGACTCAAATATAAAACAAAGGTACTGTAGCAAAATAAACACATGGGTTATCTCCCAAGAAGTTCTTTCTTTATAGCCATTAAGATGGGCTCAGGAATTTTAATGATGCACTCGCAAGAAATAAGAATTGAAGCAAAAGAGAGCATCAAGAAGCAAATTCAAAACACATTTAAGTCTAACATGCTTCCTATGCATAGGAATCTTGTAAATAAACAAGTTCATGAAGAGCAAAGTAACAAGCATAGAAAGATAAAACCAGTGTAACTTCAAAAATTTCAGCATATAGAGAGGTGTTTTAGTAACATGAAAATTTTTACAACCATATTTTCCTCTCTCATAATAACTTTCAGAGGCATCATGAACAAACTCAACAATATAAGTATCACATAAAGCATTCTTATTCTCATGCATAAAAGTATCATTACTCTCCACATAAGCATAATCAATTTTATTAGTTGTAGTGGAAGCAAATTCAACAAAGTAGCTATCATTATTATTTTCATCAAGTGTAGGAGGCATATTGTAATCATAATTAAACTTATCCTCCATAGTAGGCGGCACCAAAAGACCACTATCATTATAATCATCATATATGGGATGCATATCATAATCAACATAAACTTTCTCCTCAATACCCGAAGGGCTAAAGAGATCATTTTCATCAAAACCGATCTCCCCAAGCTTATATTCTTCCATAGCATTAGCAACAATGGTGTTCAAAGCAATCATACTAATAACATTCCCATTAGCATGCATAAGTTCCATGGGTTTTTTAATTTTCTCTTCAAACACATCATGTCCTAATTCAAGATAAAGTTCATAAAGATCTTTCATTTTGTTGTTGTCTTCCATTAAGCCTTACTAGTGTAAAACAAGAGACAAAAAGATGCAATTGCAGGATCTAAAGGAAATAGCTTCAAGCGCACACACAACAGCAACAGAAAAGTACTTAGTTACCTGGGACCGGAGTGTGAGTGCCTTTTACCTTTCCTCCCCGGCAACGGCGCCAGAAAAGTGCTTGATGTCTACGGGTGCTTCTATTCTTGTAGACAGTGTTGGGCCTCCAAGAGCAGAGGTTTGTAGAACAGCAGCAAGTTTCCCTTAAGTGGATCACCCAAGGTTTATCGAACTCGGGGAGGAAGAGGTCAAAGATATCCCTCTCAAGCAACCCTGCAATCACGATACAAGAAGTCTCTTGTGTCCCCAACACACCTAATACACTTGTCAGATGTATAGGTTTACTAGTTCGGCGAAGAGATAGTGAAATACAAGTGGTATGAATGAATATGAGCAGTAGTAACGGCGCCAGAAAAGTGCTTGCTGGCGTGCAGTTGATGGTAGTAATATTGCAGGAAGTAAACATGCAGCAGAACAGTAAACAAGCGGTGTTTGCAGTATTGGAAACAAGGCCTAGGGATTATACTTTCACTAGTGGACACTCTCAACATTGATCACATAACAGAATAAATAAATAGATGCTAGACTCTAAACCCTCTTGTTGGATGATGAACACCACTAATTGTGTAGGATTACACGAACCCTCAATGCCGGAGTTAACAAGCTCCACAATATTCGATATTCATGTTTAAGTAACCTTAGAGTGCATGACAGATCAACATAACCAAACCAAGTACTAACATAGCATGCACACTATCACCTTCACGCTACGAAAGGAGGCATAGATCACATCAATACCATCATAGCAATAGTTAACTTCATAATCTACAAGAGATCACAATCATAGCCTACGCCAAGTACTACACGATGCACACACTCGTCACCATTACACCGTGCGGGAGGAATAAACTACTTTAATAACATCACTAGAGTAGCACGCAGATATATTGTGATACAAAACACATTGCAATCATAAAGGGATATAAATAAGCACTTCACTATGCCATTCATAACGGTGAATAAGTATTCAGTGAAATATAGCCTAAGAGACCCACACGGTGCACACACTCGTCACCTTTACACACGTGGGACAAGGAGTCTCGGGAGATCACATAAGTAAAATTCACTTGACTAGCATAATGACATCTAGATTACAAGCATCATCATATGAATCTCAATCATGTAAGGCAGCTCATGAGATTATTGTATTGAAGTACATAGGAGAGAGATTAACCACATAGCTACCGGTACAGCCCTTAGCCTCGATGGAGAACTACTACCTCCTCATGGGAGACAGCAGCGGTGATGAAGATGGCGGTGGTGTCGATGGAGAAGCCTTCCGGGGGCACTTCCCCGTCCCGGCGGCGTGCCGGAACAAAGACTCCTGTCCCCCGGATCTTGGCTTCGTGATGGCGGCGGCTCCGGAAGGTTTCTCGTACCGTGGCTTTTTCGTATCGTGTTTTAGGTCGGGGACCTTTATATAGGCGAAGAGGCGGTGTCGGAAGGTCAACGAGGCGACGACACAACGGGGAGCGCGGCCAAGGCTCGGGCCGCACCACCCCGGCGTCCGGTGGCCCGGTGGCCCCCTCCGGCCTCTCTCGGGTGTTCGGAAGCTTCGCGTGATCCTAAGATGTCTGGGCGTTGATTTCGTCCGATTCCGAGAATATTTCCTTACTAGGATTTCCGAAACAAAAAACAGCAGAAAACAACGAATCGGCCCTTCGGCATCTCGTCAATAGGTTAGTTCCGGAAAACGCATAAATATGACATAAAGTATGCATAAAACATGTAGATATCATCAATAATGTGGCATGGAACATAAGAAATTATCGATACGTCGGAGACGTATCACTCATCAGCCCACCGCTGCTCCATCTCCTCCCGGTACCGGCGCCGTCGCGCCTCTTGTCCCGTCGAGGCGTCGAACGCCGCAACGGTGTCGCACTGCTGCTCCTGCCACGCTGCTGCAATCGCGTCCTCCTCAGCTGTGGAGGCAGGGGCGTAGAACGCCGCTAGATCCGCCGCGTGCTGCGCCTAACGCCGCTGGCGGGCCTCCTCCTCGAGTGCCTCCTCGAGTGCCTCACGCCGCTGGCGGGCTGGAAGTGGAGGAGACGGTGGTGGAGGGAAGTGGCCATCGCCGGGGCGGTTCGCCATTGCCACTGGTGGTGGAGGAGACGGCTGTGGAGCGACGGGGGCTGTGTTTGTTGCCAGCGGGGTGTGGTGGCTACCATTGATGAGCCGGGAGACCTTTTATAGACGCCGACGTCGGGAAGAAAGCGCGGGAACAGACGAGAAGAGGCGGGAAGATCGCGCGGGAACGGGCGGTGGCGTGCGAACGCCGGCGACGCGTGGAGGCTGCGCAGCACCGACGAGACGTCTCGTCTGCCCCTCCGTCGCCATTAAGGCAAAGATGCCGCCGTGTGTCACTGCGCGCGAATAACTTCCGTCGCGAGGTAGGCGACGGTTAGGTTAAAATCAACTGTGCCGCTGAAGGGTCGGCCCCGCCACTCCCCGCCTCGCTTTTCGTTGTGTCCGGCGTGCCCGGTGCGTCCCCTGTGGGACGGGGACGGACTCGGGGCGCCGGACACCGTAGCGGAGCGCGCCGGATAAAAATGGGCTTTGGGGGACGCGACTGGATCGCTTTTTTTGTCCGGCGCGCCCCAAATCCCTTTGGGGGACGCTTTGGGGGACGCGACTGGAGATGCTCTAATTAGCTTTGGGGGACGCGACTGGACAGTTTTTTTCCCCATTTCTTATCCGCGGTCCCCCAAACCTTATTTGGGCGACGCGACTGGAGATGCTCTAATGTCCAATTTCCTGTGTTCAGTTCAGTCGGGGGTTGCTTTGGCGAAGATCAGCAGGGCCAGCTTGTACTAAAGGCTCTTTAATTCACGTTGATCAACGACCTGATAGGGATTACATGCTGTCAGCTGGGGCGGCGATCGACGAGATCGCCGGCCGCGTCCGCGCCGTCCTCATCGAGATGATTGCTCTTGACAAGCCGCTGGGACGAGCTAGGACGACGACGACGGCCTGCAGAAGGTAGAGAAAACGGGCAATAATCGCACGAAAAAAGGCAGCGGGAGACGCGCAGCTGCATGGAGCACGTGCCGGCGCTTCGGCGAGGCAGCTTTCGACGGACCACGGCGAGATCGAGCAGTAGTGCCCGCCCGGCGCCCACTTCTCGGCACCGACCACTACGGCCACTGACGCCTTTTTCCTCGGAAGAAGGCAAGAACGGTAAAGGCCACAATGTTCCGAGGTCTGCACACGCTATCCATCGATCGATCGAGCGACCATTGGGCACGTAAGTTCTGCGCTGCATGTACAGGCTCAGGTGTACACATATAACGCAGGGACGGCACCATGCTGGGTTAGCTACCGTACCATGGAATATTTGGAAGCGTGCAACGAACGGATGTTCCAATGCGACGGTACGATCTTCGTGTTCGATGGCAACGCAGTTCACTCTCTAATGCGCACAAACAGTTCATACACTTTCATAAATTGGATCGAACGAAGCACTGATTGGAATCGTGATTAGTTGGTTGAAGGAATTTACAACATCTTCGGTTGTAAAGTTTTGGGTGGTCTAGGTCTAGGTGGCTGGGATAACGTGCGCTTCTTTTTAGCGGCTCAAAGACGACATGCATTCATCACTTGCTCCAAAGTCCAAACATCCACTCGACAACTACACCATTGTTTGATTACATCATATCGGTCTTGGAGAGATCTCATCATGCAGCTTGATAGTTTTGGAATAGGTGGCATGAACCGATGAATTTTTTTTCCGCAAAAATTGTTGCCAATACTTATTGCCGGTTTAATCATTCTCCGCCATCACGTCTAGTGAAACACTCTCCGTGTCTAGGAGGAACTAGACACTTTTTTGATATAGTAGAAGCGGGACTTGGCGTGACAATTTCGAAATTCATCCCTGATAGGAATCGAACTCCGGTCGTTGGGGTGCGCCACTGCGACCCCAACCACTAGGCTAAGCCCACGTTGTCGATCAAATGCTTCTAATGGAGCACTATAGATGTCAACCTCGTTTTCCTCCAGCATATTCACGTATAAGGTAAGAACCGGGTCGATGAAAGCATGGGAGAGTGCTTAGAAAACCAAACAAACTAAGTGTTTCAACCTAATTGACAAAACAAAACTTTGGAAAATCAGAGGAATTTTCGCATACTAATTATTAGGCAGTCGTCGAGCACATGCGCCACGATGTCGTTGTTAATGGTCTGCAAAGGGGTGGAGTCAGTTGGTGACGATGGCGCAACACGATGCCACGCTTACACCTTTCGCTTCGTCTTCGGTCCCACGTCACATCTTGATTTTGTCCGCTGCCATGGTGGCGGCACCGACGAAGGAAGCGCCGAATCTCACATTGCTGACGTGGCCACATAAGAGGCAGCGGATGCAACACACTTGCCATGCTGCTTGCGCTTCATCGTCATGGCGGCGGTAGCGGCCGACTGCATTTTGTTCCGGTAGAGATGCGGCCGTGGCGGGCGGGGAGGAGGGAGGGGGGAGGAGGAGGATTGGGTCCACATTAATGACCTATGAAGGGACAGAGAGGTCTATGGCGATGCTCGCCCGGCGTGGAGCGAAAGGACAACGTTGGGGGTGAGGCGAGGAGATCAACGGTGGGCGGCAAAAGGGGCGCTCAAATAATGTCCCTCCCACCAAACAATACGCGTGGTTGCGGTGTACAAATTTCCCTATAGGTAATTTCTTGTGATGGTGTAGACAAATGTATTCAAAATTTTGGAGAAACGGAGAGGTAGATACCAAGAAAAATACTATTGGACTTCACAAAATATTTAACAAAAAATTTTAAGCTCGTGATGAAAATATTATGACATTCTCTATAAATAAGTTAATATAGGAGAGAATTCAGAAGTGGAGAGATCCAATGGTCGATCCGCATGCCTCATGGTAGTTCCTAGAATCTATACCTAATAATAAAGGAGCTAAGGTTTCTGCCAGAATTTTCGTCCAATATTTATTTGGACCATTTTACCCTCCCACCAAATCACATAATACTGCACAATTGCCACCTACGTACCGGTTCGGTTGTTTTGTTATTGCCATCGACCAACGAAGACTTGCACAGCAGAGAGGACGAACGGCCCGTTTCCCTGTCCCAATCCCATCTCATCTCAATCGGCCCAATTCACCACCACGAGATGCACGAACCGATCGGTTCTGAAGCGACGGTTGCTTTCCTTCTGTCTAGGGTCTTCTAATATTCTTCCTGTTAGTCCCACCTCGGATTCTTATAGAAAACTCCACCGGTTTAAATAGACGCATATTGGTTGCAATATCAGCAACGTGTCTTCAAAATAAATAGATGGATGGGGAAATTATCTGGACGGCAAGGGATGCGAGAAAACAGGTTGGACATGGAGAAATTAATTGGATGGCGGTGTTGGGACGGGGAGAGAGCCCGGTGGGAAACGGGAGGAGGCGGGGAAACACGACTAGGCGAAGAAGAGACGCTCCCGGCGGCGACATGAGGCAGGTCAGAGATGTCCGTCCGGGACGGCCGACGTTGGGGTTGAGGAGCTCGAGCGGAGAGAGGAGAGGGTTGGCAGAAGGATGGATCGAGTTGAGACTTGAGACTTGAGAGGGAGGCGTCAGGCGAGCAGAGACATGCGGCTCTCCTGGCGGCGGTCGCGGCGGGGATCGACAAAAGACTCGTGGGGATAGGAGCGACTTAGGGCAGGGGCTCTTGAGCGATGGCCTTGGGCCTTTCTAAGTTTGCCAGTATATGGTAATAATGTTTTCATGTTATGGCGGCCTAACGATACGCGGCGTGCCAGCCTCTTCCCAACGATCTAGCTATCAGACCCAGAGATGCACTCGGTGTACAACTCCGGCCGTGACACGCTGCACTCACATAGCAACAACCGGTGTTCTCTTTTTCTTTGTGCTGATCAAGCCCTGGATGTGCATTATGTACTGCATACCTTTCAGTTTGAAACTGTCTAGGGTGGACTTTAGAAAGAGATGCACCGGATGATGGAGAAATATGATCTCTTCCCTGACATGGTGGTTTTTAAATTTTATTAATTATTATGCTTACGGATGCATCATTCAACCGTGGATTTGGCCATCGATCGATGACTCAATTTGGTTATGTGATAGCAAAATGCATGTCAATCATGTAATGCATGCCATTTGGATTCAATATTCCAGTTCACGTACTGATTTATAAACATATAAAATGTTGTCTATTTTGCAGTATTACAAGTTAGTGCAACAAGGGGATTGCATCTAATCTTACAAGGTATAGTTATGTTCGTCTTCAATAGAAGAAACGTGACTGCCATCAATGATGATGACAGAGAGGAAAATTATCGACACTCATGGTTTCCTACAACATTTCAATATTTTCTTCCGATGCAACGCACGGGCTCTATTCCTAGTAAGATCTCATTTCATTCGGTCGGGTTGCTAATTTTCTCATATCTCATCTCTTCATCGCGCATCAGAAATCTGATACGTGTGTCACATCCTTGCCCCACACACTTGCTAGTGAAGGATAGAGGCATAGAGCCACCCTAAGGAGGGACGCACCTTAACGAGGCGATCCTGAGCTTTGCAAATGGTCTACTCCTCTGATTGCAAGGTAGGGCACACAGATGGAAAGACAAACACCTCCATGTCATTTGTTGACACGACACTCGCGGATGATATCAGCGTAGAGATGGATCCCGACACCTCCCAATCCTGAAGATAATTGTATCTTGTTTTAACAAGCAAATCACACATGTTTATAGTCAAGGGCTATGCAAGGCGCCGATGCGTCCCTGATTTATATAGAGAGTTTCCTTTTATTATCACGCGACTTGACTGCTATGTGAGTACACATGGGCGTTGTGCTCATTGACTCTGCAGTACGAGCGCAACTGAAAGAGCCTAACTCTGATCTACCATGCATGCGTTTGAGTTAATTATAGAAGTACCATCAATGAAAGATTGGGAAGGATCAATGCCCCAATCTTAATGGCAATGTACCATGTTCATCCTAGGGAAACACCAAACGGAACCCGGGTCCTCCCGAGGATGAAAACACATCCATATAAAGACCACCACGTGTCTAACATCACATGTATTTTAATTAAGTATCAGACATTAGCTAACCTTGTATTGCCGTATTCCATAAGTTCAGAAATTAATGCTGGCAGACAAGCTGACACCTGACATGCCCCATTAACTTCAGGGGACAACCTGCCCAGCAAAAGTTGATGTTTGATCAAATTGATGCCTCTAATTCAGATCTTATCTAACAATAATTTGGTCATGAACAGTAAGGACTATTTTTTGGTAAGCAAATATTTTTTTCTTAAGTATGAACATAATAATGCATTTTTCATGCATGTGCTTCATCTTATTGATGCTTCTAGTTTAAACTTATCAAACAATAAGATGGAATAGTAAGAATATTTTCTTGTTAAGGATTTTTATTTTTTAGACCATATGATTAGAACAATACAATTTTCAGGCTTTAGTTAACATCGATTAGAACAAGTGTTTAGTGTCAGGTGGAACCCACTAGTCATGAGTAGTAGTACTAGCTATCACACCCGGTTTAAATATCACCATTTAATGCCCAGCCATTAAATTTGATGAGGGGGAGTACTCTCTAATCAAATTGGCGACCTAGGGATTCGGGGAGTACATAATTTGTTAAACTAGTCACTCACTTTAATTTTCCTAACCACTTTTGTTTAGGCATGTAAAAGTTATGTACGCCTATGTTCGATGCCAAAAAATGGCTCATTTTCTAATTATAAAATTAACTCAATTAATTTTTAAGAACGTGTAAACATGGCTCATTTTCAGAAAATATAATTTAATGTACAAATCGAATTTGTTCCCAGCAGAGTAATCAGCATATTATTTCTTAAGAATTCCTCGAAGAAAAAAATCTGAAATTCCTTGAGTTTTATACTGATTCATGTAACCGCAGCACGGGGGAAGTGGATGCATGCAACGAGAAATTAATGCATCATTAACATGTAATCTCACTGCCCCCAGTTAATGTAGCAATCAGGTTGTTCAGCAACGCAGGCAAAGGTGTCAGTGCATTAAACATCTCCTATTAATTGCCGTTTGTATTTTGCACGTATAGAATTTGTAACTCTTTCGTATTAAGTGAACGCTATATTAAATTCAGATCTCAAAGAGTGAATCATTGGTCTCGATGTCATCCTCGCGCGTCCCCATGTTCCAAACGTCCGGGTCGGTTCATCCTAGTGCTACTCAAGCCAATTGCTCTCGACTCTCGAGCATATATTTTTTTCGAAATGGGGAAATATCACCTAGCTTCTGCATCCAAGGAATGCACACCGCTTTTTTATTAGATTATTCACAACACCTTACAAGAAGCAATACAAAAGATCACACTCGAAGCCACCTCGCTAAACCTACAGAGGGATGAAGGGGGTGACAATACACCAACTCACATCACAAACCAAATGCCTTCTCAGGCCGCCCAATAGCAGATGAGAAGCACATCCAGTCAAGCAAACTCTCAGTGCACGCCAACGCACACGCCACAGAAGATACTACCGTCGTCTTCCTCGACTCCATCTTCAAGAGGGATCGTCGCATTGACCTTGCCAGGCCTGCCATCGACGCCGCCACAACGCCAAACGACACCACCATCCTGCGCGCGTCCATCACACTGCGTCCGTCTCCGAGACACCACTACACCATGCCGCGGAGACCCGACGATGCAGACACAGCAAAGAACACCGTTCCACCTCAGCACCACCACCATCCATTGTCTGCTCAAAAAATGATGCCCCCAACATGTAGAACGGCGCTGCACGCCGCCATCGTCCGATCCGGGAGACCCGGGTTTAGGGTTTCCCCTGGAGCAGCCCAGGCGAAGAACGCAGGTTGCAGAGACAATGCCTTCAACAAGGTAACGACGAACATGCGCCGCCATCATCCGTCATGACCAATGTCAGGGCCGGCTTTCACCAATAGCTATGCCTCACCATCGGGAGCTAGACGATGGATCGCGAGATCCACCAAAGCTAGCCACACAACTAGCCGATCCCCTCCGGCGAAAGAGAAGACCACCGCTGCCATGCCTAGAGTAGAAACTCCAGGCGCCCTCGTGAAGCGGAAGGGACACAAACGAGGACCGCACGCCGCTGCCCGCAGGAGCCCGCTCATCCCCTCCGCCCGAGCCCCATGGGGATCGGGTCATATTGAATGGAGCCGCCGCTGCATCTTGCGGCCACCGGATCCGCTGTGACCGCCGTCCCTTCGATGCACCGACGCCATGAGAAGAGATGACAAGCGCCGTCATCGCCGTCAACTCGGCGCCAGGAGGGACGTCCGCCGCCGCCACCACCACACCGCCCAGGCTTTGCCTGGCGATGCTCCCGGCAGCGGCGATGGAGAGGAGATCACAGAAGGGGGCTGGAGGGGGCGGAGACAGGTGGGCGCCCCGGTGGCGGCGTCGCCACGCGGGGGTGGGTTAGGGTTGGGACAACCGCTCGGGTTCAGCTATGGTGTGCATATATAAGAGCTTGTTGCATATCCCTTGGCCGCAACACTAGGTAGAGTGCTAGACAGGTGCAAACTAGAAAAGGGTGACAGTGGTTTTATCGTCTCTCAGAGACTAGGCAGAACAATGACCAATGATGAGTAGAGTGGAAGCTTGATTTTTTTTTGGCTTATTAAGCATGTCGACATGATTTTGGTTACTAACTAATTCCACGTTCGAAAGATATGGTATGCCTTTGGCGTACTCTCGAAAAAAAAAGAAGCTTGATTTTTTTTTTTTGGCTTATTGAGCATGTCGACATGATTTTGGTTACTAACTAATTCCACGTTCGATCTGCAAGCCTCGTAGACCATAATAATGCCCCATTTCCTCCCTTTGTCGAAGATCAGCAGGGCCAGCTTGTACTAAAGGCTCTTTAATTCACGTTGATCAACAACGTGCTAGGGATTATATGCTGTCAGCTGGGGCGGTGACTAGATCGCCCGCCGCGCCGTCCTCATCGAGATGATTGATCTCCACAAACCGCTGGGACGAGCTAGGACGAAGACGGACGGGAGAGCCGGCAGAAGGTAGGGAAAACGGGCAATAATCGCGCGAAAAGGGCAGAGGTTCCCACCGGAAAGCGGCTGCGGGGCCGCATCGGCTTTGGACGCTTCGGCGACGCGGGATACGGCCAGCCGAGTTGGGCCACGGATGGGAGGGAGCTGGGCTCGCGCGATTGAGACCCGGCCCGGGTGGTGGCCGGTCCATCGGTCCATCGATCAATCATGCATTCATGCGACGCGCAGCTGCATGGAGCACGTCACGTGCCGGCGCTGCTCACCGCGGCAGCTTTCGACGGGCCACGGCGAGATCGAGCAGTAGTGCCCGGCCGGCGCCCACTTCCCGGCACCGACCACTACGGCCACTGACGCCTTTTTCCTCGGAAGAAAGCAAGAACACGGTGGTGAGGCCACAATGTTCCGAGGTCCACACACGCCATCGTACGTCCATCGATCGACGACCATCGAGGACTTAGGTGCATACGTGTTCTGCGCTGCATGTACAGGATGCAGCGAGGGCCGACGGCGCCTTGTTGGGTTAGCTAACCGTACCGTGGAATAATGGAATATCTACAAGCGTGCAACAAACAAACCGATGTAGCGACGCGATTGTACGTACGACGTTCGTGTCCGATGTCAACGCGTGCATATTGCAGGAATAATGTCCAAGGAACAGGGTAACTAGCTTTAGCTTGCGTGACATTGTACGCCAGAAAATGGTTATTGGCCACCGTCACTCACTTGCTTGCTTGCAATTCACGCACGCCCTCAAATGGAGAGGCCTGCAGCAAAGTTCACAGAGGAATATATATTGTTGCCTATACTAAGTCTTTTAGATTGTTGGAAATATAATCAATTTTTCGCATGAAGGGCTTGATGATAACTATGATACATGTGATCCCCACATCTAGGCGTATCCCTCCTAGCCACGGTGATATCTCATCCTTGCCCCTTAAGATCAAACAAGCGATCTCTCCGTTGGTATCCATGCGTACGCGTGTTCACTGATCCGATCGAACTTCCATGCCCAGAACGAAGACCTACCGAAGCACCGCAACTTATGCAAACATGGAGAGAGAGAGAGAGAGAGAGAGAGAGAGAGAGAGAGAGAGAGAGAGAGAGAGAGAGCTTAAGACTTCTCTTGTATGCTTTGGGAGAAGCGGTATCAACTTGGGAAAGGGGGCAGCCTTCTCCAACCCCCCTCCCTCACCCCAACCAAAGAATGAAGGGTTACCTGGGTGTTTAGGCCGCCCCGCCCAATCAAACCTAGATGGGGCATGGTGGCCGTTGTTGGTGGTTCCTACCGTAAAGACCACTTCTCGGCACTAACTACTATGGACATTGACGCTTTCTAATGAGGCCGGTCACAATGTTTCAAGGCCCACACACACCATCGATCGACCGTCGACTAGGGATGCAGGCGAACGCCCGCCAGGCATCAAAAGTCTGTCCGCCTCGTCAATTTGTTTGTAATCACCTCTCACATGATTATTAATCATTTAATAATTTGTTCCATGCACCTGACCAGGCGAACTGTACGTCCATCACGTCCGCCGGCCACCTCCATCGCTACCGTCGACCATTGAGTGCCTACGTCCCGCGCTGCTGCATACGCAATGCAGGGAGGGTACCGTGTTGGGTTAGCTATATATCGTACCATGGAAGATTTGGAAGCGTGCAACAAACAAACTGATGTAACGATGCCACTGTACGACGTTCCTGTCCGATGTCAATGCATGCATGCAGAATTTTTTTTTTTTGTGAATCGTGCATGCAGAATATATGTTGGAGATGCGAGATTGCACGCAAAGGAATTCCCGACCCAACTCGCCTCTCCAACGTACGTACAAACTGACCAGTCATGCAAACTGTTTCCTCTCTCTGTTGTCGAGCCTCCCACGCTAGAGACATGGCCTGGCTTCGGACTGCCAACTGCACCCCCGACACGAGCTATTGGCGAGCTAGACGTGGCAGGGCCGATCGACCAAGGTACACCCTGGCAGCCCCTGTAGCTAGCTAGCTAACACATCAGGTTCGCGTGTGAAATGACATGGATGGTATCCCTGCTTGCTGGTGCATGGATAAAGCTAATTTTGCTGTTAGGCGAGCAGCTCTCATCGGCCCCGCAATTCTGTGTGGTGCTTTTCAGTGGCGACTTTTGGTCTAAGCCAAGACATGGGAATAATGCCATTTGCTCCGGACATACACTTCAGCAACTAGATAGACATAGACCCATAGTGCCTGTGCCACTGCCACGTACACGGCATATCAGGTCTCATCCCTGCAGCCAGATATACACTGAGAGAAACAGATTAGGGCATCTCCACTAGTCGACTCATTTCGTACATAAATGTCTCCATTTTTTTTCGTTTGGAGCGGCCAGCAGACCGAAAATAGGGCGCTCTTGGCCACGTCAAAGGGAGATGTTAGTGAGGCCGGTCCCTCCGGCCACGACGAGGTGTAGATATGCATCCTACCCTAGTTTAGTCTTTTTTTTTTTCTTGAAACGGGCTTCCGCGCCGCTTTATAAATAAGGACACACGGGCCGTACCGATACAAAATGATGAGAAAACTCTCTTAGAAAGCAGATCAAAGATAAATGAGAATAACCTTCAAGACACACTCAACACTACCAACTAGAGGTGTAGCCACGTTTCTAGTGAAACCTTTCGACATCGTTGCTCTGGACCCAACAAATTGTCGGCGGATAAAGGGCTGCCCTGCCTCTCGCTCCGAGCCGTGGAGCGCTGATCCTGCCGGCAGAGATCAAGTAGCGGTACCATGTACAACTAAGTCACATGTATATGATAGGAGGTCGTGGAGAACTCCACGAACTGGGGCCTAAGTACATCGAGATAGGATCTGAGCATGCATGCCGGCTGATCACAGGGTATCAAAACCGAAAGGAACCGGGGCTCCACAACGTCGCCTGCCACATGCCTTCATCACCGAGACCGAATGGTCAAGGGTTTTCAGCCGAAGTCCGGGTAACCACATCAATGATCCCAAGAGGGACACGACACCCAC
Organism: Lolium rigidum; assembly: GCF_022539505.1. Lineage (NCBI taxonomy): Eukaryota > Viridiplantae > Streptophyta > Magnoliopsida > Poales > Poaceae > Lolium > Lolium rigidum. The sequence continues at coordinate 380,595,371 of NC_061510.1, forward strand.
AGGCATCGCCGCTGCTGGCGCCAAAGCGATGGCCTTTCGTTTGAAATCACGTCCACATTACACCACGGTATCACGTACCACCCGCTGCCACAAAACAAGACCAATGAAGAACTTCCTATGTAATGAAGAACTATCTAATTTATATTAATGAAAATCTATCTTATCTATTTTGTTGTGTAACTTACTTGCGGGCTAAGGGAGGACATGCGCAGGCAACCAATGGGTCCACGGCGCGTCCACGCAGCCACATCTCCAATCCAAATTTATTTTAAACATTAGATTGTAACCCTGCCTTAAATTAATAAGGCCGTTGCCAGCAAATTGATACATGATGCTGAAAACCAGCTAACAGAAAACGAAAACTACAAGCAAGCAAAACAAGAAAAGGAGTGAAACACAGCTTGAGCTCCGAGACCATTGTCCACCCTTGTGATATGACTAGAGAGGCGGCCAAGCTGGTGAAAAAGGCCGCCATTGAGGGACTCACACCATCGTCAACCTCCAATCCAAATTTAGACCCATGCATACCGTTTGGATCACTTTGTTGGGCCATCTTTTCTATTTCCTTCTATCCGCACGGAGTGAAACGGACCGGATGCCGTCGCTGGAGATGCTTTAAAGAATTAAAGAGTTAATTAATAAAAGAGCATAATCAAGGCAGTGAAGAACGCAGCTACTCAACCATGGACAGTTCTCCTACTCACTACGCAGGTTTATACATGCAACAAAGACAGACATGACTACCAACTCCACACTACCGGCAACGAATAAAACATTAGTTTTTTTTATCAAACCCAACATAGCTCCGGACCCGACCAAGACCCAAGCACGCACATACGTACAGGCTCATCGATCGATCAGACAATGCTAGCACGGCATTAACTCACCTCGATCTCTTGCATGGGAATGAGAGGAAATCAAGCGTGTCGTGGCATGCTTCGCGAGGAGAACCCGCCGCGTTAGGCGCTGACCGGGGTGACTTGTTTACCGCCTCGAGAAGTTCTTCTTCCTTAACTTGTTCTCACCCCATCTGCACAGCTGCTAGCAGCGCTACAAGCAGTGCCAAATCGCTGTAAGTACGCGCGGATGGACGGAACTCCCTTTACCCTTTGCCGCGCGCGAGGTTTTTGTTGCCATCTCACGCCACGCCTGGCTCCCTGTGCTTCTCGAGGTTTTGGTTGGGGATTAGATTAAGGTCGTGTCGTGCGAAGACGACGAGATCGTCGGAATGCAGGGTTCCTGCTTTTGCCCCCCTCCCGTTTGTTCAGTACGTACTCCTAGGAGACCTATAATTTCCACTCCCCCTTCCCACGAGATGATCATCAGTCATCACACGTGCGTGCTGATTCAGCCTCGTATATGGATTAGGTTTGCTCGTGTCGCGGGTAACTGGGTTTACTGTCTGCAGAGTCGTACTCGTACCAAGGCTGGCTGCTTTCAGAGCTAATTTCTAGATGTACATTTTCAAGGTTTTTTCAGCCAGCAGGATTCGTCAAGAACATATTCTTGTTCAGTTGAGACTTGAGAGCACGAAAACCAAGCATAGCATGCAGCTCAGTGGCTGCACTTATTCCTGTTGCCATTATTCAGTTACAAGAACAAACGTTGGTCATGAGCTAGCTGCTCTGGTCATCTCGCCAGTCGATCATGCATGCATGTCTTCAGCTAACCTCCTGTTGGATCCGGAGCATCATGTCACTCTCACTCTCCCCGTTCGTACACCGGCTAGCCATCCGCCATCGCCACATACCCCGTTTGTCGCATTCCGCCGCATTCATGGCGACCTGCGTCTTCCTTCCATGAATCCTCGCAAACATGCATGCACAAAACCTCACCTCATAATCCTTTCATGAATATGGAAAGATCCAGGGCGCCCTCGCTTGGGGGCATTATACCTCTGCTTTGCTGAAAATGTGCGCCTCAGAAGAGGCTGTCAGCCCCATCTCACGACTCATCGGTCCCGCTCCTGCCTGCAGACCTGCTGCCTGCCCGCCCTGCGTGTAGATCAAAAGCTAGATAGCTTTGCAGCTACCACCTCCCGTAGCCCTGGTTGGCTAGGAGATCGATCGCAAGGAACGTCCCTACCATGTTTCGATACTGGGCCACTAGCTCACCGGTGCTTGGCAGTCTCTCCAAAATCTGGGTTTGATCATTGTGCTAGAGACTAGACTGCCTAGTGGGAAATGTATTTTGGTGGTGGTGTTATGGTACTAGGATTGCAAACTCTTTAAGCGTAGAACTGAAAGCTAAGAGTTGGGTCAACAATCGCGGTGTTTCATGTTTATGCAAATAGCTGGGCAACACCGTTGTTTATGTATTCAAACTTGAAACTGCCAAAGTATAAATTTATACATGTATTGAATATTTGAATATACTGATCCATACATATGCATGCATTGGTTGCGTATACAAAAGTAATCATAAGACAACTACATTTCTAATTTCACGAGAAACCTTTAAAAGGTATACAAATGTAACGAAACTTAGTTTACTAACACATTCCGCTCAAGATTTGATCGATACATGTACATAGTTTAGTATACTGGTCTACATATATGTATGCATGGCCGTGAGTACGACGAAAATAATCAAAAGACAGCTACATTCCTAATTTCAGCATAAAACATTTGCAAATGTTCTACTCCGTAGAACTTCGTTTACTAAAACGTTCCGCTCAAAGTTACACATCTTAATCATGAAAGCTTATTAAACTCTTCAAAAAGATTAATGTTAATGAGAAAACCAAAAATACCTAATGTGGTCCATATGGTTAGATGCTTGTCACATTGACTATTCTTAAATAGTCTAGATATTATCAAGTGAATGTGTGTAAACCTACTGTTGTGATCAATATATTAGATATTACAACCAGAATAAGACTAAAAAAGAGAGAAACATTAGAAATTCCTATAAGACATCAAAGCATCGAGGTGACAATATGTATCCTATTTTTATCCTAACTAACAATCCACATCACAAATCTCTGCACTAATTTCTTTATTTAGATGATTGTACAATTTTATTATTTTGTAAATTTTCTTGTTGATATTACTCGGTTTATTGTTGGAATATTCCTATGTGTTCATTCCCCCATGATGTAAATAACTTAAGAGCGCATGGAATACAATCATGTGTTTATCTAATCTTGAAATATAATTGGCGACTAATTAAGGATGGAAGTAATCCATTCTGGGATGTGATCGAATGTGCTGAACAACTAGATTGAAGATTGAGGTAACAAGGAGAGATTTTAATAAAATAGAAAATTGCTCTACAAAATAGATGACATTCTAGAAAAGAGGCAACCATAATTCTCTCTCTACATTCGAGTCAAGTTATAATATGTAAACCAGTTGCTAAAAATAAAATAATATCCTAAATTTTCTATTAAGTTTGTACCTAAATTTATTTGAGTTGCATATTAATACACAAAACAATCGCTTATGTTATGCCATGTAAACTATATTCATGTCTACGATCTCGTAGGTTCAGAAACTAATTAAATAAATGAAAGGAAGAAAAGAAAAATGGTAATAGTTCTAACTCTTTAATTGGTTTACCTATTTAAATGGAATAAATTCTATTCAATTTATGTAACGAGCCGTGCATACTAATCTAACATCACATAAAAACATTAATTCTGTTTATGCAGCTAATATCACTTACAACAACATACATGGTTGTTTTGACAAATGATGTGATAGTCATTCCCCCATGATTCTAACATTGTTACATGCGTTACACACATATTGAATATTTTAATTACCATAACATTTAGATTGTTGTAGAACAATATTTTTCTTATCATGTAAAATGACATCCATGAATCGATAATTCATTTCTCAAACAATTATAGCCCAGTTATAGATGATGTTATCGCATTTACGAGGGCCACATTGCTAGTTCAGGATAATATTTGGCCTAACTTCACCTGGTGTGTTTTATGCGACATATATCATAACTAATTTTCATAATAATGGAGCTATTTTTTTGCTAACGGCCTATGGCACCATCAATTACTACAAAAGAATATTATGTAGTTGTTGAAGTTTAAGACGTGTAGAAAAAATACATCATATCCAAAATGTGATTCCTCTTTCATTTGGACACGTAAAATGTTTCCAAGCTTGACCATTTATAAGAGAAGAATAAATAACATGTGAAATACATGAGATATATCGGTCCAATAATAAAATAACTTAGGGGTTAATATGCACTTCATGTTTTTTTTTACATTTCGTTGATTGATTTTTGTATCCACTTGTAATCCCTGAATTGTTATACTCCAGATGGAAATGCAGCATTGCAAATTCTTGTGTGCATATATTGATGCAGTGATGAGGATCGTCCAATTTTTGGAAAAATAATTTTTAAATTTCCATACTAAAATCAGCCTCTCTAGATTTATTTTGAAAAATAAGTTCAATGTATAACGCTTTTATGTTAGGTAACATGTAGCCATTTTGTGAAAGAAATTATATTCTTAGAAAGAAGGCCTTAGCTATTTTTAAACCAATGACTCTGAAACAAATTGAAAGACACAAAAAATGCTAACCAGTTACAACATAAAACCACACACACAGATGTGCATAAGATCAAACCAACTAAGCAAGATCAGAACGGGCATGATTTTTTCAGAACCTAGGTACAGCTGATCCCTGAAACCTATATACAAAAGTATGTAACTTGTGCAAAATTGAAAAATAACTACAGTTCAAGAACTCTGATTTCGAGTGTGAATGTTCCATCGTTTTGTGTGTAGGCCACACACATTGTATTGTTTTTTTTTTTTTGAAATTTGACACGAGTAAGGCGGCATTTACTTAATAGGATTTTGAGGCAAGATTCCTCCATGTGTTCAAATGCATCTGAGACCATCTGATGAGTACTTCTGGCTCACAGGAGCCTCTGCACAAGGAAACCATGGTGGACCTTCCATAGATTTTCATATGCACCGTAGAGAACTTAATTACATCTATTATATACTAAAAGCACAATACGAGGTTATATTTTCGAGACACCACGTTAATCCACATCATCTAAATTATTTAGACAGTCAGATGTATAATTTGCGGCTAAGATTTAATAGAAACATCAGAGTTACGTAACACATATAATTTAATTACGTGGCATATCATGCATGGCATGTCACGTGGTTAATTCCTGCACTTAATCGTACTTGGTGCTAACTCCAAAACTGGCCACGTGATTAAAAGGAGGTCCAAAGTGATGGTTGATTAAGAAAGCGTCAAACGCTGATTGGTGATTGAAACAACAAGTCCAAAGCTGATTCGTGATTACCAGAAAAAAACTCATCGACATATACGTACAGAGTACATGAAGTCCAAAGCTGATCGGTCATTATATAAAAAAATCCAAAGCTCATCAATATGTATAACATGACGAAGCGAAAAAGTCCAGCTGAGATCTACCATTTGAAATGAGAGCTAAAATACTAATCGATACATATTCAAAAAAATAAAAACTGATCAATATATACAATCTGATTTCAGCTTCACCATGCACCCGCAGGTTAGTGGAGTACGCTGCACTGGATCAATAGGTAAAATAAATTACATGCTCTACAAGTAATAAATGATTTGTGCGTAAATTTTAGTATCACGGAACATTTTGTTACAAATGTCAAATCAACCTTATAGCTAGGTTTTGAAATTTGTATAGGATGTTTACTTTAATGAGGAGAATCCTAAATTCATAAATTATCGGAAACATAGTGGTGACTTCAATACGCTCTCTGCAAAGCGGATTTTCCAACATCCACTCTATCGCTAAATCGCAAGGAAAAAAGAACAAGTCATGCAAAACAGTGGTTCTACGATACTATTTGAAGGCTAAAATATGAAAATTCGAACAACTAGAGGGAGCCATTAAGGCTCTATTTCGTGCTACACCTTTAGTTGCTGCATAGGCGTGTGTAATTAATATCTCTGCGATATTAATATATTCCACTTATCGAAAAAGAAACTTGCGTCATGAACACACTAATCTAATATACACAAACTAAGCTAGCGAGATTAATTGTCGAAGGTAAAGAAATATGGAGAAAACTAAAGTAGGTATGTATTAAAATAAAAAAAATCTGATCAATATATACAGTCTGATTTCAGATTCAGCAGGCACGCGCTGCGTGTTAGAACAATGGAGTAGGCTACACTGCATCAACAACTAAAACAAATTACATGCTATACAAGTAATAATGATTTGTGTATAAATTTTGAAGTATCAAGGAACATTTTGTTACAAATGGAAAATCAACCTTATAGCTATGTTTCTAAAATCGTATAAGATGCTTACTTTAGTTAGGAGAAACCTAAATTCATAAATTGTCCAGATAGTGGTGTCTTCGCCACACTCTTCGCAAAATGAATTGTCCAACATCCACTCTATCGCCAAATCGCCGAGAAAAAAAGGACAAGCCATGCGAGATACAGTGGTTCCATATACTATTCAAAGGCTAAAATATGAAAAATCGAACAACTAGAGGGAGACATTGAGGCTCTATTTTGTATGACACATTTAATTGCTACAGAGGCGTGTATAATTCATATCTTCGCGACATTAACATATTTCACTTATCACAAAATACATTTTTTTGCGATGAACATACTAATCTAATATAACTAAACTAAGCTAGGGAGATTAATTGTCAAAGGTATAGGAACACAACGGACACTAAAATAGGTTCTTTTAAATGGGAAAGAAGAGGGAAGAGAAGATGTTAGAGGCGAAGGGTATTCGGTATCAAAGAGGCAGCTAGGCTCTATCATGGACCTGTAAATTCCATTATATTTAAGTTTATGAATAAATGTAATTTTATATTCATTTAGAAATTTCTAAACATCATAATTAATTAGCTAAGAAATTGTATGTTAAGCTTCGGTACCGATTTAACATCACATAATAATTAGTAGCTACCTCTCTCAGTGATGTTAATTTTATATAGCATTTTAATATCCTATACAAATGACACGTCGGATAATGATACTGTTTCTGGAAAGAATATTGTAGTCCTTAACCCAAAAATAACAAAAGACTAATGGTATTTTTTAAACATGTGATATTTATTTATCATGAGTGGTGGCTACAGAGGATATTATTTTATATCGCACAATGTAATGTCCATGAATCTTTAAGTTCATGAATAATACTCCTCTATGAAAAAACTAATAAACCTGCTGTTTCATTTGCGAGGGCCACCTTGCTAGTTCTTCTTAAATAATGCAAGAGTTTTTGGCTTGTGCCCCACGCTATCAACTATTACATCTGCAATATTATTTCCTAGTGTCAAACAAGACACATTACAATCGAAGTGAAAAAAACGACCCCTAACACAATTTGCACGAAACTTTTAGCATTTCTGCACGTATAATATTTCGAGGTTTGAAATGACTCGCTATACTAAGAAATTTTTTCATTAACAGAAAATTATTGTTTTTATACAGAAGAAAGACTGTCTAGCCATTTATTGTGAAGTATAATATTATAGCGTATAATCATTCTTATGTGAGATAACATACTTGAAAATTAATTTATGGTCAATGTGTAACATGAATTAGCTAGTTTAAAATTCCTAAAAGACCTACATTTTGGACCAGAGTTGTATTATTTATTCCAGGTCAGCTTCCCTCGGCTCCTTGTCACTCTTTTTTCTTACCATAGGTAAAACTTTTCTTGGGCACACGGTTATTGGTATGGAAATATTTTTCAACTCCCATGCAAATATATAGTGAAACATTTAACCTCGAGGCAGCGCACGAGTCACCGGGTATATAGAATAACTTTTTTTCGATAAAGGGAATATATTAATATCAGAAGATACCAATTACACCCAGCCTCTGCAACAACGCAACACCCTAATGGCAGTACGGATGCACACAGCCAAAAAAGGAAAAAGAAAACTAAGAAACAAAAGTCCCGCTACAGCATTCTAGGCCTAGCAACAGCAATACATCCACCACCAAGATAACACCTGAAATACAGAATCTCCAAAAGCGACGCCTCCAAGAAGGAAACAGTGCATCAGCGCCGTCGTCGCCCGATCAAAGATCTTAGGTTTTCACCCTGAAGATAGTCCCCTCTCTCAAAAACAATGCCTCCAACAAGGTCATTGCCAGGCACAACCAGTTAAGGCCAGACCTTAGATTTTCACCCTGAAAGGTAGGACTCTGAACTTCACCTATGTTGCCGCCCCCACTTGCATACCACTGCTGCGAAGCCCAGAACACCAAGCAAGTCCCTCAACAGCGCGGAGACTTAAATCCCCATTAGCTAGACCACCGATCCGGCCTTTATGATATTCTCTTCTTCTGACTTCACTATGGACCAAAATGTCACTTGGTGTTAACACAGAACAGAGCTTCGCGCCGCTCCCTCCAGAACCAAACGGCTGGAATAAAAACATGGGTGCGCACGACCGAATACCACCCGATCCAGCAAACTCCAGGCAAAAAGCATTGTTACATTCGCCGGCGGCGCCTTCCGGAACTCAATACTCCGACTAGATCAAGGAGAGCAGGCCTCAGGAGGTCTCCATCTTCGCACAAGAGAAACCCTAGGACCAACACCTTCAAACTGCGAAACAGATGAACAAGCCCCCTCACCGTCATCTGCTAGCCAGTGAAAACGAAGGAGGAATCGGTGAACGCACCATCCGAGACCCACGCGACCCAGATCAAAGATCGGGCCTGCCACGCCACGCGGTCTTGGACGCCGGTACCACACCATCCACACCTCGCAAAGTCGCTGCCCCCTCCTCGCGCCGTCAGGAAAACCGACGACGGATCTGTGTGGGAACTAGACCCGCAGCCACCACCACCCCCCATCGCCGGGAAGCCATGGAAGGAGCAGCTGCCGCCGCACACCAGGGGATCGCCGCCCCTGATGCCGTGCTCGCCTCCCCGCAGCAGCCGCTACAACAGGTCGTCGCCACGACCACCCCCCGACTCCCTTTGGCGCCGGGGCCCGCCGCCACCGTGGCCAGCGCCGACGGCAGCGGCGGAGGGAGGGGTACGGAGGGGAGGCGGCGGCTGGCGGCGCTAGGGTTCGCCCAGGCGTCGCCCTGGGGAACGACGCGGGGCGAGAGCGAAATTAAGTTTATCCATCTGAAATTATACCATCGTACTGATGAACTATGTAGGGTTTCAACGTTCAGATCGACCACATATTCCACCCGTACAAGTATAGTATATACGTTTACTCGTCAACTTGCACATGAAGACCAGAAACAGCAACTGTACCTCCATTATGGCCTTCAAGTACCAGTACCTTCAGCCTATACCCCCTGCCCTCTAAAGTTCAGTACACGTACACTCTCTCTCTATCTCGCTCTTTAAGCAGCATTCCCAAGGGACCAAATCATAAACCACTCATGACCTAATCACCACATCTTTTTCCTCCCCTCATCACTGCCCCCCAGCTAGCCCCAGCCCCAGGCTCCAAGCCTCTCCTTTTCCCCTTGTCACTCACTCACACTCCTTTTCACCGCTGCCACTTTGCTCAAATCCACCACCCCCCACCTCTCTCAAGCGCCCCTCTCTTTCTCAGTGACTGTTCCACTGTCTGCCTTTTGCCATCTCTCTCCTCGTCTCCTTTCCCCTTCTTCTTCTACTTCGATCACCTCTGCTGTAAATTAACTCCTCCTCGATCCATGGCTCTCTCTTTGCTCAAGTAGTACATGATCATTTGATCCAGGAAGTAGTGGCTTACCTAGTCGTCTTCCATTTGATCATTTACCTGTAGCTTAGTTCTCCATAGCTTGCTATCTTGCAATGTTGCAAAGGAACCTCCCAAACCTCTCCCTGCGGATAAGCCCGCCGGCCGTCCTCTCGGCGCCGTCTTCTGACACGTCCTCGGCGGTGAAGCCGCAGCAGCCAGAGCCAAACGCGGGGACACACGCAGAAGGAAGCGGGGAAGTAGGGTTCCTTGCAAACCCTAGCTTCGGCGCCGATTCCCCAGGCCTGAGCCTGGGGCTCGGGACATCTACGGTGCGCGCCGCCGACACCGGCCGCAACGACAACCTGCAGCCGCAGCAGGGATGCGAATTTAAGCGCGCTGCCGCCGGCAGCAAGGCGTCGCTGCCGGGCGGCGGTTCTAAGAGGAGCGTCCGGGCGCCGCGGATGCGGTGGACCTCTGCCCTCCACGCGCGGTTCATGCACGCCGTGCAGCTCCTCGGCGGCCACGAGAGTAAGCTATATATCCACCCAGACGTCGCACGTTTTCATATGTAGTTAGACTGTATATCGATTCCGTTTGCCTAAGTTGACCGAGGCATCAAGCCATGTCCGCTCAATTCCGACGAGCCTCCGTTGAACCGTTTCTGTTCTCGACAGGAGCGACGCCGAAGTCGGTGCTGGAGCTGATGAACGTCAAGGATCTGACGCTGGCGCACGTCAAGAGCCACCTGCAGGTACTTGTGTGCGTGCGTAAGAAAACAAAGTTAAAATAAGAGTGAGGGAACAGGAGAGAAGCTACCAAGACATGCAAGAACGCAAGAAAAAAACATGGAGAATCTTGTGCATGGTGGCTTCCTTTTGTTTTTCTTTTCACAACTTTTGTTCGGTGTTCTTACTATTGGTAACTACAAATGTACTTTGTCCCCGGCGACATCCCCGGTCAAGTACTACGTGACAAACAAACAGCATCTACCTAGAGTGCTAGCTGTCTCCAAAACTGCTTATATATGCAAATGCACTAACAAAGTAACAAAGATTTTTTTTTTGAATTTTACTAACTAGGAAATTCACATGGTTAACACAGACGAATAATTAGCATCTGGTTTTGATTATCGGTTCTGCAGATGTATAGGACAGTGAAGGGCACAGACAGATCGTCCCCCAACGCCACAGGTACACAAGAACGCAGCTTTTAATCACCTGAAATTGATCGTCCTTCATTTACAAAGTAGAGTACAGAGCAGATAAAGACACGGCTTGTACGGCCGTCCTATCAATTTCATGCCGTGGAAGGAATGACCGGCGGTGACTGATGGATCGTTTTCCGCAGGCGAGGCGCAGCTGCAGCAGCAGATGGTTGTGGACGCAGGAGGAAGAGGATGTAATGGTGGTGGTGGTGGTGGAGTGGTGGCGATGCGGCCGCGTGACGTCGACATGGCTGGGACGGCCTGCGGCGCGCCTGCTGCAGCCGCGGCATCTGCGCCGCCTGCCGGGACGACTAGTTCCGCTGCCCACTTCCTCTATGCGTCAGCAGCAGGAGGAGCTGCTCCACTGGTGCTGGTACCGTCGCCTCCTCCTCCACCTATCCCCCCGAGGTATGTCCGTCCTGGTGTCCACCTCTCGTCAGTCATCACTTATTAATCTGTCCCCGTTGCTTTCATCCGTGGGCTTTTCATGACATTTCAAATGCTAATTAGACATGCATGTACCTCTGTGTTTCTAGTTTGAACCTGTGTGTGTTTACTATGAACTTGAAAAGGATGCACTTATAGGAACTGTTGAATGCGCATAATTCTTGGCACATTTTCTGGTTTCATTTTCCATGCGTAGAAATGCATGGTAATTTCACCGGCGTATAAATCTTTGTATACTCCAGTCTCGGTTCTTTTTATCTACCCATAGATCGGTTCACAAGAAAAAAAAAATCATTTCAGGATGACCAACCTATGTAAGTACTGACAATAGGAAATGACATCATGTGCATGAAATGTGCATGCATGTTTGAGTATTTTCTGCACAAATTACGGTAACAGTACCTATAAAAAACGCTATTCCTATTTTTCAATAGTTTCTAGAAAGGACTAGGGTGCTAGCAACTGACCTGATGAAAAGAGAGTAGAATGAAGGACCTTAGTATTTCCTTTACATTTTAGACCTTTTTAATTAGTAGTGTAAGCCTGCTAATGCAACCTCACAGTAGCATCAGACAAAAATGTATTGAGTTCCCTTAAAACCAGGTTTGAGCTCATATACCCTATTTGTCCTATTTTTTATCTAGAAAATATCCTACTCTATCAACATATAATAACATCCATATTTTTTGCATGTGTTCTATAGTCGACTATGTCAAGCCACATCACTGTATGTGCAAAGCACTCTTTACTTTGCATATAAATTTATTACTCCCTCCGCTCCCTAGTTTTGTTGTAGTTTTAGTTTAAATTTAAACTGCAACCACGATAAGAATTATGAAATGGTAGGGGTACAGTAACACTCATATATTTCTGTAGGATTAGTGTATGGCTTCATAGGTTCTCCCGGAAGAGAATTCCAAACTAACTATACATTGGACATGGCTAGTTCTCGGTTGATGTAGAACTAACTTGGTTCTGGGTCATTCAATTTCATGTGCAATTATGTGTAATTGGGAAAAACGATGTGCAATTGCATACCCACGCGTAATTACACACCCATGTGTAATTTTCATGTGCACGAAACTCAATGGAAATTTAATATTTTAAAAATTGATCTAGAACTATGTTAGTTCTCTGTTGATCTAAACTAGCAAAAGGATTCAACAATTTAACAGCTAACTGCCCCAAGCACACGCTCTGCTTTTCCAAGCTAGAGTACACCAGCACTGACCTAATCTATAGAGTTAACCAATAGTGCCTCTTGGAATAAAATAACCGCCCATGTTGAACCCAACCCATCACTTCTTGTACGTATTCAGCTCGATCGTCTAGCTACAAGTGCTCTCCCATGAATTCCTGATAAAATCCGGAGCAGCAGTAGCGCCTCGATTCGCTGGGCGACAACAGTTATTTTTTCTTGAAGCAGCGATCGACAACTAGTGTTTTCGCTGTAGCGACTATGTCTCCTGCCGATCGGCCTCTTCCCCTTGTCGTCTGGTAGCCCATGCACGTAGCACTCTTCCCCTTGTCTTATCCCACTTGCATCACCTTCCTTCACCACTCATAATGCTCTCTCTGCCCCTGATCGATCCACTCCTCAAATCTTCTCTCTTGGACAGCTTCTCTGGTCATCGATGGTATCATGATTAACAGATCGATGTGCTTGTGTGTGTCTCGATCAGTACATGAATATGGCATATATGGATCGGGGATTGGAGGAGGTCCTCTCTACATATATATATGAACAAGAGTGCTGGGGCTCTGTGTTGTTTTGGCTAGTTTGCACATGCATGCATATGGTGCATGGATCGGTTAAGTCAGCATGCATTTCCAGGTTGTCCGCGCCTAGGTACATATGGCCGGCTAGCTCGAGATCGATCGGTATGTACGTGGCGTAGGGACAGATGAGGGCGAGGATGTGTTCCCGTATACAGGGCAACGCCCCAAGACCGTTACTGTACGTGATCACAGCTTAAACAGTACACTGTCGAGCAAAGCAACAGACGAAATAGTATGGAGGAGCGTTCGTGCGTGTCTGCAATGATATGACTTGCGTTGTAGGGATGGGCTAAATATACTCACTACAGGCTAGCAGTACATATTGTATTGTTCCACTAGTTTTCTCATTTCAGACATAAAAGGTGCTAACCCTCCCGCTTGTTTTTATTCATGAATGCTGGAGCTGGAGTACATTATAGTTAATCAGTGTTCATCCTTGTTTCATTTCTACGAATTGTGTTCACCCCTTTGTCCTGAAAAGGATGTCGAAGATTTATCTAAATTTGAATGTATCTAGACACTATTTAGTGTTTGGATATATGTGAATTTAGATAATTTTGTGACATCCGTTTTAGGACGGTGAAAGTAGAAATTCAACAGTTTCTAATTTAACTACCAATGTTATAGATAAAATTACGAATATTTATGATACCAGATCAATATTAGTAGATTGACTGTAAAATATATTTTTATACTCTCTCCGATCCAAGTTAATTGACTTAACTTTATCTAAATACGGATGTACCTAGACGTGTTTTATGTCTAGATACATGCATGTCTAAATAAAGTTGAGTAGATTAATTTGGCTCGGAGGAAATACCATATTTGTTTCATGTCGTAGCTGTATTTTTTGTTGTGAAACTTAGTACAGTAGTAAGTTTTGATTTTTCACTAAATCTGCAAGTCTTAATTATCGGAATGGGGAAAGTAGACAACTGCTGACTGATGATACTAGCATATACATGCATTATCATGGATTGAATGATCGATTTCATTTTTAGGAGTTTATTATTAGCATTCTGCATTAAATGATACGGGCTCTCTTAATTTCTTGAGTACAGGAGGGCTGACCAAGCACCAGTTGCAGTACCTGAAAGGGGCGTTGCGATTGTTGACTCATTGCAGCGGTGTCAGAAACTTAATTACCCAGCAGTGCTTCAAGATACTCAGGTACACATCTATTAGTACTACGTATGTGCTATGAGATCACAGGCATAAATGAAAAGATGGCAGTACGTACTCCTATTAATTCCACCAGGCCACATGCACTTGTGTTGAACTTCTTTTGGACTTCAGAAGACCAGCTATTCACGTCGGCCATGAGAATAATCAGCACAGATACTATGATCTAGAATACATGCATACCATTTCCTCCATGAAAATAATCACTCAATTGTGTGTGCATAACTGCATGCGTATTCCCTCTGAAGAAGAAGTAATTCATTTTTTAGACAGCAGACTGGCTTCTGTATAAATAAAGCATATATAGGTCTTCATGCATGCATGTGTGTTTGACATATGCATTCTATTTTGAATAGGCATCTAAAGTAGAGGTAGCATGTCACCTGCCAATTGGGGTACATGGAAGCAGCGAGGCGATCTCCACGAACTACTACTGCTCGAGCCCTGCAAGCTCATCGCCATCTCTAGCGAGTTTGGAGCTGCTTGCGGACGACACCTTTGCGCCGAACCTGGAGATCTCGCTCGGGAGGCACGATTGGGGCATGGAGCACCCGGAAGAATTGAGCCTGAAATATCTGTGACAAAAGGGTTTTTCTTTCTTCTTCCTTTTTTGGGGTTTCACTCAGCTAACCATTGATCAATGGATGTGACGAGACGACTAAATATCAGTGATTTCAGTGAGCTTGGTGTTTGGCTTGAAACGGTGAAACCTGAAATCTAGAGGGTTGCGCCGGGCTTGTTTGTGGTGGGTGTGCGTGCTTTCATCGACCGTCTGTTCTGTGGCATATCGCGTTAAGTTGTTCATGGAAACTTCGCACAGAAAAATTGATGTAGGAACAGGAGAAACTTGAGCCCTGAGGGGCGCCAGCCATTCTCCGGCGTGCCGCGGCGTCGTCACGGAAGTCGCAGAACCTCGGTTCGATCTGGCCAGCACTGGGTGATGTACGAATGACGCCGTGAATCGTGAGATTCGTGTAAGCCTTCAGCCTTTTTCGGCAAGATTTGATGGTGCGGAATCAAAGGATGGCTCCTTTGGCCCATTCAAGTAAAGCAGGTTGAGTTTCAGAAATACTTGGAGAGCAGGGCCAACCCCGCAAAAGTTTAGCCCTCCGGGCAAATATGGGACTCGACGACTGAAGTTTTCCAATACGTGCCGCGTCAAATAAGGTCCATTAATGCAGGCACAGGTGTTTTTATTTATGTACCACCACAGAGTTTGTACTCATTTTTAAAACTTTTAGGGAAAATATAGAGATACTATCTGTGAAAAAATAAACCTGTTCTATATGTTTCTAAGAAGAAAATTATTTTTTATGGGTACATAGTTTACATAAATTATTCACGTGTACAGAATAAATTAATATTTATATATTGCTACATTCATGTTTACAAAAAAGTATTCATATATTCTTACAAATATCCATATACATCGAATAATATGTTTATATATTTTAAAAGAGTTCATGTTATTAAAATAAATGTTCATGTATCATAAAATAGCTTTCATGTATATTAGAATAAATATTCATGCATATGAAAATAAACTAAAATATTAATGTATTGAGAAAATTAAATTTAAATAAAAATAAATAAAAAAGGGTGTACCTAGTGCGTAAAGCTCCCCCACATTGTGGGGTCTGGAGAAGGGTATTTGTAGGGAGCCTTTCTCTTGCTTTTCATTGTGAAAGGAGGCTGATTCAAATCCAAAACCTCCAAGACACAAGTTGAGGTACTATACAATTGTGCCAAGCCCACCCTTCCCCCCAAAAATAATTAAATAAAAAGGTAATAAAATGTGGGATATAAAAAAAAGAAAAAAATCTTGCAGTGAGAAAAAATTGATAAAAACTAAATAGCTACAATTGACACCCCCTCCCAAAAAAACTTTCTTTCAATCCATATAAGATTGGGTGTCCGGACCACTGGTAGATCACACTATTGGTGGAAAATTAGAAACATGTACGGTCAACGAACACGAGCTCGGAGTGTCCCTTAAAAGCCAACCTTGTAGGTCCATCCTATCTTTTGTTTCTTAGTTTTCTTTTCCTTTTTTTGGTTGTGTGCATCCGTATTGCCATTAGGGTGGTGCGTTGTTGCAGAGGCTGGGTGTAATTGGTATCTTCTTGATATTAATATATTCCCTTTATCAAAAAAATCTACACGATAGAGATAAATAAATCCATTTAAAAGGAAGTGTAAGGGCATGTAAGGTAGAGAAACGTGTGATCTCTCTTAGTCATCCACAACATCTAGAGAATTACCGGCACATGGGATGAGCAACTGGTGAGTGACACCTTTAGTATGGAGGATGCAAGGTTGATCCTTATGTTAGCGATCAAGATATTGTATGTGTTAGTTGTAACGTGTGCATGTTCTAGAAGGGGTAGAGATAGAATTAGAATTGGTTAGTATCCTTTGTGTATATCTGATCGTATGTGATCAGATCATAGATTCAATCTCTACCCCGTCAAGTTGGTTGTAACCTTCCCTGTAAATTGCTGCCGATGGTTATGCCTCGGACTATATAAACACGCAGCCTGGTGCCGAGACAAAGGCAACCAGTTCAAACCCAAAACCTAACATGGTATCAGAGCCTATCTTCCAAACAAACTAAACACATCTAGCTATGAGCGGATCATCCTCCTCCTCCGGCCCCATGGCGTCCAATCTCCCAAGCCAGGGTACTGCTGAAAAGCTAACCAGGGAGAACTACCTGCTGTGGGAGACGCAGGTTCTCCCGGCTGTCCGTGGCGCCCGCGTGATGGGGTTCCTTGATGGATCCTCCAAGGCGCCACCCAAGAAGCTCACCGTCGACAAAGACGGCAAGGAAGAGGAGGTGGACAACCCGGCGTACGACGCCTGGGTCCAGAATGACCAGCTGGTACTTGCCTACCTACTGGCATCTCTGTCCAGGGAGATCATGGTCTCCTGCATCGGGATGAAGACGGCGTCGCAAGTCTGGGCGATGATCACGTCCATGTTCGCCGCACAATCCCGCACCCGCACCGCCAATCTGCGAGTGAAACTCGCCAACACCAAGAAGGAGGGCAAGACCACATCGCAGTACTTTGCTGCGGTGAAGGCGGTGGCGGATGAGCTCGCAGCAGCGGGCCGAAAGATCGAGGAGGACGAGCTTGTGGAGTACCTCCTCGCAGGTCTGGATGATATTTATAACCCTCTTTTTGCAGCGATCGGCGCTCAAGCCGACAAAAACCTCACCGTCGCCGAGCTGTACGCCCAGATGGCGGCGTACGACAACCACATGGAGATGCTCGGCGTAAGAGTCGACGGAGGAAACTCCTCCGCCAACGCTGCTGCACGTGGACGCGGCGGACGCAGGGGTGGCCGAGGTGCACCCCGCGGACGTGGTCGCGGTGGAGGAGGTCGCGGCTATGGTCGTGGCCAAGGACGACAGCAGCAAGGAGGTGGTGGCAATGGCCGCCGTGGTGGCGGCAACAATGGCAAGGGCAAAGATGACCGCATCATCTGCCAGATCTGCGGCAAGCCAGGTCATCCGGCCTGGAAGTGTTGGCACCGCTACTCCGACGACGAAGAAGAAGAAGAGGAGATGGGCGCCAACGCTGCCTACGGCGTCGACACCAACTGGAACTGCGACACCGGCGCCACGGACCACATCACCGGCGAGCTTGACAAGCTCGCTATGAAGGAGAGGTACAATGGCCGTGAGAAGATTCACACGGCAAACGGAGCAGGTATGGACATTAGTCATGTTGGTCATGCAATTGTTAAAACCCCATCAAAATATCTCCACCTTCGGAATGTTCTTCATGTTCCTAGTGCCACAAAAAATCTAATCTCCATTCACCGTTTCACCATAGACAACAATGTTTTTGTTGAATTTCATCCGTGGCATTTTTTTGTGAAGGACCAGGCAACGAAGAAAATTCTTCTTAAGGGTCGATGTGTTCGTGGCCTCTACCCTTTGGTGTCATCATCATCGTCAAGTTCAAATAAAGTTGTCCTTAGCGTCACCAAGCCTTCAGCATCAAGGTGGCATGATAGATTGGGTCATCCCTCTTTTCAAGTCGTTCAACGTCTTCTTAGGAAATTTGAGCTTCCTTGTTCCAATGAGTCTAGGATTGAGTCTGTGTGTGATTCATGTCAACAAGCAAAAAGTCATCAACTCCCTTATATTAGATCCACTAGTACTTCTACAGCTCCTCTAGAACTTGTCTTCTCCGATGTATGGGGAAAGGCACCCACCTCTGTTGGTCGGTTTGAGTACTATGTAAGCTTCATTGATGACTATAGCAAATTTTCATGGATCTATCTTCTTAAGAAAAAATCTGAAGTGTTTCAAGTATTCCAAAATTTCCAAAACCTCGTTGAACGACAATTCAATAGAAAAATCATTGCAATGCAAACAGATTGGGGAGGTGAGTATGAAAAACTCAACCCCTTCTTTCAAAAGGTGGGCATTGCTCACCATGTATCATGTCCTCACGCCCATCAACAAAATGGCTCCGCTGAAAGAAAGCATCGTCATATAGTTGAAGTTGGGCTAGCCCTTCTTGCAAATGCATCAATGCCACTAAAATTCTGGGATGAAGCTTTTTTGACCGCCACATACCTCATAAACTTGCTCCCCTCCAAAGTCATCAACAATGAAACACCTATGGAACGACTTCTCCAAGAGACACCCGATTATTCATCTTTGCGTGTCTTTGGTTGTGCCTGTTGGCCCAACCTCCGTCCATATAATTCAAGGAAATTAGCTTTCCGGTCTAAACAATGTGTTTTCATTGGCTATAGCAATATGCATAAAGGGGTCAAGTGTCTAGAGCCCTCTAGTGGACGTGTCTATATATCCCGTGACGTTGTCTTTGATGAATCAGTTTTTCCTTTCTCAAAACTCCGACCCAATGCCGGCGCCCTACTCCGAAAAGAGATTCTCCTCTTACCCGAATTTTGCCAAAATCAACCGGTCTTTGATCAAGGGGGGCAACAATGTATTGATCTAACACCTAATGATCCTACTGTTCTTATTCCTGCCCAAGTTCCACAGGTACAGCAGCCAGCAGCTGGAGAAAATTCGGCGTCAATCGAAACGGAGTCGAACAGCCGTGGTGAAGATTTTTCGGATTTTTCGGAAAACGACACCGGCACGAGACACGGAGCAGAGTCTCCTCAAACATCCGCTTCGGGATCGTCCCCGGCAGGATCTGCGTCGGGATCAGCAACGCCAGGTGCGTCAGGCGCGGCAGGCGCGCACACGCGTGCCACTACGACGCGTCCGTCTCGCGTCAACCAACAAGCAGGCGCCACGTCGCCTGCCTCCTCGTCCACCGAAGGGGCAAGCTCACCCGAGGAGACCGCGTCGCGCCATGTCTCCGGGTCGGACGCACCAATGGGAGCATCTCCCGCTCGCTCGCGCGGCGCCACGCGCACCGACGCGACAGGAGATCCGTCTCGGGATCACCAGCGCCAGGGCAGAGCAGATGCTCCTGGTCGGCCTGCTTCATGCCAGGAGGCAGGATCTTCTGCGGCCAATAATTCAGCAACGGCACCGGCAGGAATTCTTTACCGCACCCGTGCAAGAACGGGGAACAGTAAGCCTAAAATTTACAATGATGGAACAATTCGCTATGGTTTATCTGCAATATCTGATGAACCTAGAAATTTGCAAGAAGCATTGTCTAGTAAAAACTGGAAGCATGCTATGGATGATGAATATGATGCATTAGTATCAAACAAAACTTGGC
This sequence comes from Lolium rigidum, assembly GCF_022539505.1. Classification (NCBI taxonomy): domain Eukaryota; kingdom Viridiplantae; phylum Streptophyta; class Magnoliopsida; order Poales; family Poaceae; genus Lolium; species Lolium rigidum. The sequence goes on from NC_061510.1 coordinate 380,615,381, forward strand.
ATTTAGTTCCATATAGAAAAGGCATAAATCTTATAGATTGCAAATGGATTTATAGGATTAAAAGAAAAAGTGATGGAACTATTGATAGATACAAGGCTAGACTAGTAGCAAAGGGTTTCAAACAAAGATATGGCATAGATTATGAGGACACTTTTAGTCCTGTTGTTAAAGCTGCTACTATCAGACTTGTTTTGGCTATTTCTGTGTCCAGAGGATGGAGCCTAAGACAGCTGGATGTGAAGAACGCGTTTCTCCATGGTGTTCTGGAAGAAGAAGTTTATATGAAGCAGCCACCTGGGTATGAGAGTCCCAACAAACCACATCATGTGTGTAAGCTGGATAAATCTCTTTATGGTCTCAAGCAAGCACCAAGAGCATGGTTTGCCAGATTAAGCACAAAGCTCCAAGATTTTGGTTTCATGCCATCTAAAGCCGACACCTCCCTGTTCATTTATAACAAGTCAGGTATCACCATTTTTGTATTGGTATATGTTGATGATATTATAGTCACTAGCTCCTCCAATGAAGCCATTAGTGCACTTCTCAAAGATTTGGGAGCAGCATTTGCATTAAAGGATCTAGGTGACTTGCATTATTTTCTGGGTATAGAAGTTAGAAAATATAATGATGGTATTACACTAACCCAAGAAAAGTATGCATTGGACTTGTTAACCAGAGTTGGCATGAAAGATTCCAAGTCGGCACCAACACCATTATCAGCCTCAGAAAAATTATCAGCCACACAAGGAGATGTACTTGGGCCAGAAGATGGAACAAAGTACAGAAGCATTGTAGGTGCACTCCAATACTTGACATTGACAAGGCCAGACATTGCTTTCTCAGTCAACAAGGTTTGTCAGTACCTCCATGCACCAACTACTGTTCATTGGACAGCAGTCAAAAGAATACTAAGGTATATAAAAGGGACTGTTGGTCTAGGACTAACATTCAGAAAATCATCCTCTACCTTGATAAGTGCCTTCTCAGATGCTGATTGGGCAGGGTGTGTAGATGATAGAAGATCTACTGGGGGTTTTGCAGTTTACTTTGGACCTAACCTAATTTCTTGGAGTGCCAGAAAACAAGCAACAGTTTCTAGGTCAAGTACAGAAGCTGAATACAAGTCATTAGCAAATGCTACAGCTGAAGTAATTTGGGTTGAGTCCTTATTAAAAGAACTTGGAATCAAAAGAAGAAGAACTTCGTGTCTTTGGTGTGACAATATGGGAGCTACTTATCTTTCAGCTAATCCTGTATTTCATGCAAGAACCAAGCATATTGAGATAGATTTTCATTTTGTGAGAGAAAGAGTTGCAAATAAATTGCTTGAGATCAGATTTATTCCATCACAAGACCAGGTGGCAGATGGCTTTACAAAAGCTTTACCAGTTCGGCAGCTTGAGGAATTTAAACACAATCTTAACCTGAGGACAGCTAAGATTGAGGAGGGGTGTTAGCGATCAAGATATTGTATGTGTTAGTTGTAACGTGTGCATGTTCTAGAAGGGGTAGAGATAGAATTAGAATTGGTTAGTATCCTTTGTGTATATCTGATCGTATGTGATCAGATCATAGATTCAATCTCTACCCCGTCAAGTTGGTTGTAACCTTCCCTGTAAATTGCTGCCGATGGTTATGCCTCGGACTATATAAACACGCAGCCTGGTGCCGAGACAAAGGCAACCAGTTCAAACCCAAAACCTAACACCTTAGTCAGCCTGTTAGAGCCAATATGGAGGACTTTGTCGCGTAGCACTTCGCCGAGAAAGGTATGCACTCGGTGAAGCAAGCCTACAAACTGCAGGGCCAACTCATTGAGAATGAACAAAGGGGTGGTCGGTCTGGCAGTAGCTCTCATGTAGGTAATCTGAATAGAGCTGGAGATGATTATTGGCGCCGCATATGGAAGATCCAATGTATGCCTAAAATAAGGATGTTTATCTGGAGGGTATCTCATAATTATCTTGTTGTATGGCCAAATTTTCGGAGAACACGGTGTAGAGATAGACATTGTCTGTAATGGTGTTGTGGAAGAAGGGGCACACCTCTTTATCAAGTGCGATGATGTGAAGGAAGTGTGGCAAGGACTAGGTCTGGACTGTGCCGAAGCTTGGGCAAATATTTGTGGGGAGGGGGATGGGCTGAGAGAGCCTAAATTACACTATTTTGGGCCAAATTGGGGAGGGGGGGGGGGCAAATGGGCAAAATCTATACACATGCTTCACTAAATCTTCATGCCCGGGAGGGGGGAGGGGGGCGCCCCCCTGACTTTGTTGTAGCTCCGCCAATGGTCTGGCGGATGTAAGAAGAGAGCTGGCCATGTGGAATTCAGTGTTGCATGCTTTGGACATTGTTTGGAAAACTCCGAAGGAAAAAACGAGTGTAAATTTTGGCTCTTTGGTGGCTCTCGTGGTGTAACCGCAACAGAGGGAAATAAAGTTCTCGAAGCTGCAGCAGTTGCGCATCGAACGCAGTGCTATGTGGCTCAAGTCATAGAGATTCTAGGCAAGAAGGAAAAAGACAAAACTTGCACCTACGGACGATGTTTTGAAATTCAATATTACTGGAGTTTTCACCATGGGACACGACTATTGGTGGCAAGCTTATTTTCATATGTATGAATATTTTTTAATGCAGGTTGTTGGGGTGTTGTGGCTCTAGATTATCGGGATGAAGTTGTGGGGCAAATGTTGGCCGGAGTGAGCATGTTTCTGATGCCTTCCATGCGGAGCTCAGTGCGGCGGTCGAAGCTGCGAGACTAGCTGAATATCTTAGAGCCATCCACATTGTACGTGGAGACATATTCACAACTGCTGATGTTGGAGTTGAATCGACGTGAGGCTCTCGGTTAGGAGTGATCATTGATGAGCTAAAATTTCAGATTAGTACTATGTTTACATCTTGTGATCTTGTGTTCTGTAAGCATGAGTTTAACAGGCCAACTCATGAGCTAGCAAGTATCGGATGTTCCTATGATGTAAACAGAGCTTTTCTCTCAGGGTAGGAGGTACAAGCGTATATCGCTAGTCTTGTGACGGGCGAGATACCCCAATAAAGCTTAGGCTTTCTCTAAAAAAAAACATTTAGAGAAGACAATAGCTATTAGTGATGCGATACATTATCTTTTATTATCACCCCTAAAATTATTAAAAATTAAATAAGTTTTATTGAAAATTGTGTCGTTAAAGGAGGATAAATTGTACAATTGATACGGGCATGGAGGCCAAGGTGAAGCCCAAATTCAGGACTCCACCTAGCTAGTTATCTTAGTTATCGTATTTTGTATCTATGGTCATATGTGGGCCAATTAGGGATTTTATTGAGTTGAGTCAGTTTGGTTTGGGCCTATCAAAACCAAGGTAGAGAGGCCCACTAGGGGCTGGTCGGCCACCCCCTCATATAAGGGTGGGCACGGCTAGGGTTTAGGGTTAGACAGAGTTTAGGTTAAAAACCATTACGTGTGATCATGTGTATCATCCCTCCGGGGGTACGGCGTCGCCGTTTATCTATTATCGTTGCTGCGGAGGTTCTTGTGTTAATCAAGGATTGTCGTTCTTTGGTCTTGAGGCGTGGTGATCTCCATCACGTTGCTTGCTGGATTTATCCCCTACTTCAGGTTGCGCTCCGCGCGTAATTGGAGGTATCTATCTACCCGGGTTCTCGCTGTGAATGATCGGGCAACACCTAGGAGGATCTATATGCAGCAAAACTCCTAACGAAGCAGAGGAGCACGAGATGGAGGCGGCGCTGGTAGCATCGGTGGCGACCACATGTAGCATCGACGCCTTGGGCTGATAGCCACTAGTAGTATCCCAAATTGGGGTACACAGCAGCGTCGTCGACCGCCGGTAGCAAGGGTGCCCACGGCAGGTAGCACCTCCACCGATGGGAGGTAGCAACGGCGCCCTCAGTAGGCAGCACCTAGGCCCACAGCGCGCAGCAACGACGACCATTGGTAGTAGCACGTCCGCCGGCGGGAGGTAGGAAAGGCGCCCGCCCGCAGGCCACACCTCCGACCACCGCAAGCAGCAGCGGCGCGGCGGCGCTTCGTCGTGAGAGTCGTGCCTCGGGCGTGGGGCACGACGGCGGAGGAGCAGCGGTGCGGCGGCGCTTCGTCGCGAGAGTCGTGCCTTGGGCGTGGGGCACGGCGGAGGAGGAGCAGCGGCGGCGCTTCATCGCGAGAGTCATGCCTTGGGCGTGGGGCACGGCGGCGGCGGAGCAGCGGCGCTTCGTCACGAGAGTCGTGCCTTGGCGTGGGGCACGACGGCGGCGGCGACGCGACGCGCGACTGAGCGGCGGCAGCGGCGGGCACGTCGGCACGGCAGGCACATCGACGGCAGCGACGGACACATAGGCCGCGGCGGCGGTGGGCGACGCTTGGGGAAACAGCGGCAGCGCTGTGGAGACCGTCCTTATCCAGGAAGAAGGAAGAAACGAACGAGTGGATACAATGCGAAAGCGGTGGCACGCGTAGACGGAGGAGGTTCCCGGCGTCTCATCCCCCGGGGGAGTAGAATCATTTTCCAATAGATAACTCACCGGGGCTTGACTCATCCTTCATGAATCAACCTGGTGCACATCGTTAATTTCTGATTTAATTGCTTCTCGTCCTGCTCATACCAGTTAGAGAAACAAGGTACAACCGTACAAGTGGCAAATATCCGGTGAAAACCACGTTACGGAAACCGGTGAAAACCAAACTTCAAAGACAGTAATCCATTTTTAATCCGTTTGTGAGAAAGCATGAAAAGAGCCAAGAAATTTGAATTTTGGACTTCAAAAATCAGAATTATACTAATTATACATAAGAATTAGAGTTAGCTAATAAATTGGCTATCCACATCTCAATATAAATTATTGCAATTTCAAATTGTTGAAACTATATTCCAGTGTTTATTTATCTTTTTACAAAACATACATTATTTTGGTGACCCTCGTGGTGTATATATAAAGGTACATGGAGGAGGAAAAGATTTGTAGTACAAGATGACCAAGAGCTAGTCTTATGTGTATCCTAACTCAGCGCATAGATATTCTGATCGTTATGTTCTACGAGCATGTGAATTTTCATCTTTAGTCATATTCACTTGGGACGTATAAAAACTCAAATTTAGCAATAAATAGTACTCCCTCTGTTTCTAGATATAAGCCATATAGTTTTTTGAGAAAAAAATCTAGAATATAAGATGTATTGCACTGCACCACTTGTAATGTGACGGGCGCGTGGACATGAGTGAGGGCTACACGAGTGACGACGGCGGCGAAGCCCTTTGCGGTGGTGATCCTTTCGCCGGAGGCATGTTCTGGGCCCTCGCCGACATCGAATCGGACGATGATCTCGATCTGCCTTCACCTTCCGCCTCTAGGTCGTCGGGCTACCGATTATCGCCGGAGCAGAGGAAGGGCCTGGATACCTCGCGTCTCACTAACGTTTAGAAAACGCAAGTTCCAAAGGTACGCTGCTTTGAATCTCTATGTTTCTCCGGAAAAACCAGTTGCTGTTGCAGGTAAATTGTCGGCGACGACAGCTGCCGGAAGACCGGCGTGGTCATGGCGTCAACCAATTCTCGAGCCATCCACGTTCACAGAAGATTCCTTCAACGCCAGCGGATGGATTCACATTTTTAGGAAGAAAGCAAGGGGCAACATCTAGACATCGTCCTGGTTGGCCTTCATCTGGAGCATCAGCGGCGTCGAGAGCTAGAGCAAGGATGGCGATCAGATCTCCGGCAGCGAAAACGGTTACCTCGGCAATTCCGGATCACAGATCGAATTTTCAAAATACTCCAGTTGGTGCATGCGTACACGGGCTGGTGGGGCAATAGGCTCTGCATAGCCCAAGACCGAAAGTAATAAGCAGGTCGGGCCACAAGGGCCGATCACGACCTGTGGGTTCGACTGATTCTGTTCAGCCCACTCTGAAACCATTGGAAAGGGTTTTAGGAGAGGTATGGAGACGTAACAGCACCATGTATCCTGCCTTTCTTTCGATCTGGTCTAGGGTTTCTACGCCAGCGTAGAGCATGGCGGCTAGAGGTGGCGGCGCTTTTGATAGGGGTGGACCTTCGGTGGATCACAATGGAGGGCAAAATCGTGGAGGTGCCGCCCAAGGTCGTGGTGGTGGTTTCCTGCCACCACCGACGGGGCCACCGCGTTTCTTCGAGCGGGGAGGAACCTTGATGGGGAACAGTATGAACCATGGAAATTCAGGTATCCGAGGTATGGGCAATGGCAGTAGAGCTGCAGATGGGCTGCCTCCGCACATGCTTCGCAACAATGGCCCAAACAACAACGGGTACAGCGAGTTCGGAGGTCAGTGGAATGATGGTTGGTACTCTGACCAAGGTGATTGGGAGAATCAAACCGGTGGCTATGTGTTATCACCAGATTTTGGACAAATCCAGAGGTGGGCCGTAAGAGAGATGGGCTTGGAAGATTACACGTGGAAGATCTTTGAAGCGGCCTTGCACGGAGAATTTGGGCTAGTTTGCCCGTGTATCTTTAATTATAGTAGATTATATCTTAGATCAAAAGTTAGAGTTTGTATCGTGCACGGTGGGATATTCCCACGTTAGAAAGTCCGCTGGACTATAAATATGTATCTAGGGTTTATGGAATAAACAACAACACAACGTTCACCCCAAAACAAACCAATCTCGGCGCACCGCCAACTCCTTCGTCTCGAGGGTTTCAATCAGGTAAGCGACATGCTGCCTAGATCGCATCTTGCGATCTAGGCAGCACAAGCTCCACGTTGTTCATGCGTTGCGCGTATCGAAGCGTCTTTGATGGCGCGCAACGTAGTTATCATAGATGTGTTAGGGTTAGCATGGCTCTTCGTATAAACATGCTTACGTAGTGCAACCCTTGCATGTCTAGCCGCCCTCACGCCTATCTCAGGCGTGGGGCGGCACCCTGCTTGTTCTTTATTTAGTAGATCTGATCCGTTACGATTGCTCCTTGTTATGCAAGGATTAGTTTAATATCTGCAATAGTTAGGCCTTACAAAGGGGGAGGATCCGATGGCACGTAGGGTGGCGTTCGCAAGTCCTAAACAGGATGTTCCGCGGATCAACATCATTGTTGGTTCTTTGGCCTTGTTTAGGATCGGCTTATGAGCACCGTGCGTGGCCGCGAGGCCCAACCTGGAGTAGGATGATCCGATTATGCGGTGAAAACCCTAAATCGTCGTAGATCTCATTAGCTTTATCTTGATCAAGCAGGATCACCAAGTATTCGTGCACCCCGTACGAATCATGGGTGGATCGGCTCTTTGAGCCGATTCACAGGATAACCTGAGAGCCGATCGAGGCTCGTATTTAATGTTTACGTGTATGCCCTGCAGGAACTAAGCGAGGCATCCCCATCACCTTCCCCGACCAGGTATAGGTCAGGTGGCACGCCCTTGCACTTCGCATCGCCGCGTGTGACCGAAGAGCATTGCGGGCCGTCGCTCGGAGGGGTCTCGGCCAGCCGCAGCTCTAGGCTCTTCCCGGCTCTACCGTGTTGACAGGCCGCTGCCCGCCGGTGGGTTTTGGCGATCAACACATTCTGGCACGCCCGGTGGGACAATCGTCTACATCAACCACATCGCCATCTACATCTGAGATGGCGACGGACGGCACGCCAGTCACCTACGAGGAGCTGCCTCGCTGAGCTCAAGAAGAAACATGACGAGATCAAGGCCACCCTCGAAGCCGACCTCATCGGCTCTTTTCGGAGAACCCGTACCCATGGCATCGGATGGAAGGGGTTCTCACCACAAGGTGCACTCGATGGGATAGATCTCTCTCGCCCCGTCGGAGGAACGCACCGGGGCCCTGCGGCGAGGAGATCAACTACTTGGTGGCTCACTCGCTACACCGCCACTCGAAAACTTGGTCAACGTGTTGGAGCGTCTCGCTCCGCGCGTGATCCAGGAGATCATGAGCCACCGGTACTCGCCGTCGGGACCAGCTCTCGGGACGCACCAAGGAGAGTTGCCACTCCGGGTCCCGTCCACCGCTGCCATATGCGTTGGCAGCATCACCTGAGGTGCCGGCTACACCGGCATTCGTCGTCTACAAGATCGGTGGTGACCCTAGTGACTACCAGCTCTTGGCCGAGGCGCCCAAGGAGATCCCTCAAGGATACGCGTGCACGTATGTGCCGGATTGTGGCAACCGGGCACTCTCAAACCAGGCCACAACGTCGGGGACTCCGGCGCGGACGGGAGGGACGTCGGCGACGGAGCTTGAGAAGCGTACGTGGCTAACTAAGTACGCCACCCCGACGAAACTCCGGAGCCCAGCTCCCGCAGCTTGGCTCGTAGCTGGAAAAGCAAACATGGCTGGCTAAGTACGCCACCCCGGCGAATCTTCGCAGTGCATCTCCCTGCAGCCCAGCACGGCGGATCGATCGGCACCATACCGAGAGACCGGTTCGGCATTATGCCGAAAAGGAGGGCAATCGGCTATTCCAAGCCGTACCCCGACGAGTACGAGATGATCCCGCTGCCACCTAAATATCGGCTCCCCGACTTCTCCAAATTCGGTGGATCGGATGGCTCCAGCCTCCATCGAGCACATCGGCCGATATTTGGCGCAACTAGGACCGGCTTCAGTGTCGGATCAACTACGTGTGAGGCTCTTTTCACAGTCCCTCACAGGATCGGCTTTTGGATGGTATACCTCTTTGCCAGCAAACTCCATCCAGTCTTGGAAGCAATTGGACGAACAGTTCCATATGCAATATCATTCAGAAGCTTCCGAGTCTAGCATTGCCGATCTAGCACAACTACGTCGAAGCGCGGAGAAACGGTGACGAAGTACATCCAGCCGCTTCAGGAATCTTAGGAACCGATGTTATTCGGTTCGTATAACCGAAAAGGAAGCGAGTCGAGTTGGCGTAGCCGGCCTTGCAACACAGCTCAAGGACATGGCCTCCCAAGCAGATTATCCTCGCCGGCGCACATGGTTCGGAAACTATCAGCATATGAACAAGCCGCCACCCGCACCCGTACCAAGACAAGTTCAAGCGTGCGTAGTCATGGTCGATACGGAGGAAGGTGAAGTGCCTCGCGGGAGACCAAGAAGTAGCGATGGCTGAATGGATTCGGGGAGGAACCCCGTGTCCCGCAAATGGGTAAAGCCACCGGGGCCGCCCGTGGGATTTGATTTTGACGTGACCAAGACTCGAACAAATCTTCGACCTCCTCGCTCAAGGAGAAACAGCTTGACGATTCCTGAAGGTCTCAAGTTCCCTACGGCGCAAGAGCTAAACGGAAAGCCATACCGCAAGTTCCACAACTCGCTTTCCCATGCCACCAACGACCGCAGGGTGTGGCGTCGGCACATCCAAGCGGCGATAGAGAAGGGGCGTTTAATTTTCAACCAGTACGCCATGAAGGTAGACACCCAGCCCTTTCCCGCCGTTAACATGGTAGAAGTCATCTACCCTGAGAGTTGCCAGCCAGGTCCCACGTTCAGCATCAACATGGTAGGACCTAGGAACCACTCTGGCAAAGATGGAGATGAGGGCAGCTGCTCTCATAGCAAGGATACAGAGGAGGCCGCTCCACGCGATCGGCTCCGTCATGATGGCAAGCGCTACGTTACAGAGGGAGAAGTGAAGAACATAAGATATCAACGACCTCTCTCTGATCACCTCCTCAACAAATATGTGAGACAGTATGACCAACGCCGACGGTCCAACTATGATGATGAAGGAGATCGTCTGGCTAGAGAAGCCAGAAGACATCGTCGGCAGGATCGCTATGAGGAGGAGCACGAGCGCCGTGCCACGGACACATCAAGGGAGCAAGATGACAACGCCAGACACTGGGACTGCCCTTTCTTCAGACACTGCTGGGATTCAGGAATGAGCCGATTGCCCACAATCGGCAATTGCCCAGAATGCAACAAGAAGAAGAAGGAGGCAGCCAACGTGTCCGTGTTTGAGCGCTTAGGGCCTCTCCCACCACCAAGCAACGTGCCGAGTCACTTCGTTGGGCAAATTTTGAGGATTCCGAAGACGAAGGACTTGAAGAAGAAGAAGACAAGTGCCACCGTCCGAGGTGGTGCCCGACGGACTCAGCCCGTTCACAAAACGCAGGGTTCGAGCGGTTGCGCGGCCTCGGAGGAAGCCGAAAGGGTATACCCGCATACGCTAAGGAAGGCACGGCCTGATCCGGCCGCAAAGGTTCAGCCGAGCCCTGGATGAAGAGGGTCGTCCACGAAGAATGGAGTGGCGTCCCAAGCAAAAGAAAGCCGATGATGAAACATCGGCTGGCACAAACATGGTGCTTGTCTTGCCGACGGAGCTTAGTGTTCCACGATTATACGATGCACTTAAGGTGGACGACAGCAGGCGCGTCAAGTCAGAGGTTGGGTTGGTTTTATCCAGCCTAACCGAGTAGCAAGATCAAACCAATGAGCAAACCGTGCGAGGCTGATCCTTGTGATCGGCCCCAAAAAGTTTATGGAGGGACATTACAAAACCTTCATCGAACGAGCAAGGTGGAGGCCGATTCCAGCAATCGGCCAAAATTATCTTCTGCACATATTCTGTTTGTGGTCAGCAACGATCTATCGGGCAAGTGGCCACGTCGGCAGATGAAAGTCAGCATAAGTCTTTGCGAAGCCGACGTGCAAGTACAAGTGCTCCGACTAACCAAGAAAGCCGATATCTCGCAGTCATTCAGCAGATTCGGCTCGGGGGGCATATAGTCAGATGAACATATGCAGATAAACATGTGCAGACATGCGTGCAGTGGAACATTGGGGGCCGGTTAAGGAAAAATCGGCCAAATAAAAAAAAAATTTCAGAAGCAAAGCCGATGCGCAGCCATCGACTTTAGTACAGTTGCACAGGACCAAGACCTACTGGCTATGTGCTCAAGGGTTTACATCAACGTCGATGTTCAGTAGAAAGAAAGCTGATCAACGACTTATGCATCTTCGCCGGTATTCTTGCCTTGATGAAAGCTCGGGGGGCAGCTCGCCCTGGAAGTTCTTCAGAGAGCCGATTTTGATGGAATCGGCTGTTTCTGCGTTACGATTCGGAGGCTGATGGTGACACATGTGGTTGGCTCACGATTGTCCTCGCCTTGATGAAGACTCGGGGGGCAACGGACTACATGAAGGTTTGGTTCTTTAGAAACCAATTGGAGTTGCATCGGTTGATCCTGCGTCGTGATCCTCTCTGGAAGCAGTTCTGGTCGCGAAAGAAGATTGCTGAAGCTATGGAGAGGAATCAGGAAGGGAGGCCGTCGGTTTTTACAGATTTTGGATTGTCCTGTCGCTGCAAAGGGATTGGATTCTCAAAATAGCCGATGAGTGGTCATCGGCTAAGGGATTGCGAAGAAAATATGGTCAGATACCAAATCGCAGCCTGAAATTGAGAAGTTCTCGGCCTACGAGCTAATCGACATGAGAATCCAGCTTCATGGGCGTCCAAAAGAAGAAAAAATCGATACATTGCTATCGGTCTTGATATGACAAAGCGGAAGAAATGAAATTAGGGCAATTGAAGGATGAATCAAAAGAACAATTTCATTAATTCAGAGGAGCGGCTTTACAAGAAAGAGCCGATGGCTCTCAAAAGAGGGATCTAGTGCCTAGCGCACTGCTACTACTAGTCCTATTCTACTAGTCATCGCTGTCCTCGTCGTCACCGCCGTCGATGTCGTCGGCGCTGCTCCCGGGGAGCTCCTCGTCGCTGCTACCCCAGCCCATGGCCGGAGCCTCTTCCTCCTCGTCATCATCATCGTCCTCGCTGTCCGCCCAGGAGCGGAAGCGCTTGGTTGGCGGGTACCCGGCGGAAGAGGAAGATTCATCTTCCTCCTCCTCTTCTTCTTCTTCGTCGTCATCTTCATCCTCGCTGTCCGCCCACATGCGGGAGCGCTTCTTCGGCGGGAGCTTGGCGGAGGGGAAGGTCTTGGCCTTCGCTACTTCTCCTTCTTTCTTCTCATCATCGGAGGGGAGGGGGTCCACTTCGGAAGAAGGTTTGTCCTCGTTCTTCTTCGGCGAGAATGGGGGGAAGAGGTTTGAGAAGGAGGAGGAAGAGGAAGACATTGCTGAGGGAGAAGAGGGTTTTTTGGGTGCCGATGGCTGGAACAGAGGAAGGGGATGAAGAAAGCTAATCGATCGGCACAGTTAAATAATGAGGAGCCTGGTGGAAATTTACTGTCATTACAGTTTTCCAAGGAGATGACGCCGAGCTATCGAATTTTGCAGAGAAGCTGAGAAGACAGGGCATAATGATAACGGATACTGCAACAGCTCTGCTCTGCCACGACATGACCCGACGGAGGAACGCTTAATGATTTTGGAAAAATTATTTCCAAAACCAGGGGGGCATGTGTTATCACCAGATTTTGGACAAATCCAGAGGTGGGCCGTAAGAGAGATGGGCTTGGAAGATTACACGTGGAAGATCTTTGAAGCGGCCTTGCACGGAGAATTTGGGCTAGTTTGCCCGTGTATCTTTAATTATAGTAGATTATATCTTAGATCAAAAGTTAGAGTTTGTATCGTGCACGGTGGGATATTCCCACGTTAGAAAGTCCGCTGGACTATAAATATGTATCTAGGGTTTATGGAATAAACAACAACACAACGTTCACCCCAAAACAAACCAATCTCGGCGCACCGCCAACTCCTTCGTCTCGAGGGTTTCAATCAGGTAAGCGACATGCTGCCTAGATCGCATCTTGCGATCTAGGCAAGCACAAGCTCCACGTTGTTCATGCGTTGCGCGTACTGAAGCGTCTTTGATGGCGCGCAACGTAGTTATCATAGATGTGTTAGGGTTAGCATGGCTCTTCGTATAAACATGCTTACGTAGTGCAACCCTTGCATGTCTAGCCGCCCTCACGCCTATCTCAGGTGTGGGGGCGGCACCCTGCTTGTTCTTTATTTAGTAGATCTGATCCGTTACGATTGCTCCTTGTTATGCAAGGATTAGTTTAATATCTGCAATAGTTAGGCCTTACAAAGGGGGGGAGGATCCAGTGGCACGTAGGGTGGCGTTCGCAAGTCCTAAACAGGATGTTCCGCGGATCAACATCATTGTTGGTTCTTTGGCCTTGTTTAGGATCGGCTTATGAGCACCGTGCGTGGCCGCGAGGCCCAACTCCGGAGTAGGATGATCCGATTATGCGGTGAAAACCCTAAATCGTCGTAGATCTCATTAGCTTTATCTTGATCAAGCAGATCACCAAGTATTCGTGCACCCCGTACGAATCATGGGTGGATCGGCTCTTTGAGCCGATTCACAGGATAACCCGAGAGCCGATCGAGGCTCGTATTTAATGTTTACGTGTATGCCCTCGGCAGAACTAAGCGAGGCATCCCCATCACCTTCCCGACCAGGTATAGGTCAGGTGGCACGCCCTTGCACTTCGCATCGCCGCGTGTGACCGTAAGAGCATTGCGGGCCGTCGCTCGGAGGGGTCTCAGCCAGCCGCAGCTCTAGGCTCTTCCCGGCTCTACCGTGTTGACAGGCCGCTGCCCGCCGGTGGGTTTTGGCGATCAACACTATGATGTCTACGCACGCTTCTATTCTTGTAGACAGTGTTGGACCTCCAAGTGCAGAGGTTTGTAGAACAGCAACAAGTTTCCCTTAAGTGAATCACCCAAGGTTTATCGAACTCAGGGAGGTAGAGGTCAAAGATATCCCTCTCAAGCAACCCTGCAATTACGATACAAGAAGTCTCTTGTGTCCCCAATACACTTGTCAGGTGTATAGGTGCACTAGTTCGGCGAAGAGATAGTGAAATACAAGTAATATGGATGATTGTAAATGGTAATTGCAATTTAAACTAAGAATGGCAGCAAGCAAACATGTAGTAGAACTGGTTGTAAACGGTATTTCAATGCTTAGAAACAATGCCTAGGGAGCATACTTTCACTAGTGGACACTCTCAACAATGATATCATAATTAAATACATAAATATCATCTCTTCACTACGCTCCTCTGAACCACTCTCCGGTTGGATAACGAACACAAATTCATCGTGTAGGGCTGCATAAGCATTTCTTAAAGTTCGCATTCCCAATCTATGAACGCCCCACGCTATCACTTTGAGCATAGAAAGATGGTACTAACTAGACACCACAATTCTTAAGTATTTCTATAAATTAAGCTTAAGAAATAAACACGGTATGCACACTGTCACCTTCACACCGCTGGACAAGGTTTCCCCGGAGATCACATAATAAAACCACTTGAGTAGCACAATAATTTAAGAATAAAATCTACTTATTAAACTAGATTACAAAGCTCATGATCACGTAAAGATCATACATGGAGAGATAGATAGATCACATAACTACCGGTAAAGCCCTCAGTCTCGGGGGAGAACTACTCACTCCTCATTATAGGAGTCAGCAACGGCGATGAAGATGGTGGTGGAGTCGATGGAGATGGTGAAAGTGCATGGAGCCCCCATGTGTGGTTTTGGTAATTAATGACAATCCCTATGGACTAATGTTTGCATAGAGTTATATTTGTAGGAGTTGTCCATAGGCAATTCTTCAACCATATGTTGGCTTCAAGGTTGCAATAAGAAGAATTTGATGAAGGATATCAAGTGTCAAGTATGTCTTGAAGATGAAGATGAAGTGAGCCCTTAAGTTACTTCAAGACATCAATATGATGAAGAATGAAGAATGAAGTGCAAGTTCAAGATGAGCCAACTCGAAGAGTTCATAAGCTTGAAGCTTGCCATGGAGAAATGAAGTGCAAGTTCAAGATGAGCCATCTCGAAGAGATCCTTTGCTTGAGTCTTGCCATCCATATGGTGATCATGAATATGTGAAGATGTGCCGAAGAAGAAGCTCTCCCATGGTGAATTATGGGGGAGCAATCCACAAGACTTCGTCAAGCAAGCACAAGCAAGAAAGGCGTTCCATCTTGTTGAGGTCAAGATCGTCGTCATCAAGCTCAAGTGGAATGCGCAAGTATAAGGTTTGCTCTTGATAGGTTTTCTTTCTCACCGGTCTCATAGTGTAGTTGGAGACCGGTTTATAGTTTAGTTGCCGTACTATCAAGAGGGCTCTCGAGTGAGTAACTCGATCGTATCGTTCGGAGAGAGCTCAAACCTTTGCATCCTTGCATCATCTTTCTTGGTTGTTATTTGGACCTTATCCATGTGATGTTTTAGAGCTTGTGCTTATTCTCATGACAAGTTCTAGTTCATCGAAAACGGATTTCGCATAGATCACTTGTTGCGTTTTCGAGTTTGATTTATCATCTTTCTTGGTTGTTATTTGGATCTTATACATGTGATGATTTAGAGCTTGTGATTATTCTCATGACAAGCTCTAGTTCATCAAGAATGGTTTTTGCACGGGCAACTTGTTGCATTTTCGAGATTGGAGGTTTTACCGGTATGTCTTTTTTAGATAGGTCAAACCTTTCATCATTTGTTTCTATCCTCCCTTGTTGGAATATGACGGTTTCCTGCATGATCTTGTAGATCTTGTTCCTAGCTTCAAAACAAGCCCAAGATCATCAAAATCGGAGTCCGGATGCTAAAGTTATGCCCGTTTTATTTTTGGTGTTTCGCAGCTTGCCGAGCCGGATTTTCCGGGCCGGATATTTCGTAAATATCCGGCCCCCTCGAAATCGGCTAAGGACCAGAAGAAAAGCAGCTCTGGACAGGGGCCGGACTTTTGGCCGGATTTTTACCAGGTTTTGTCCCTGAGGCCGGATTATCCGGGGGGGGGGGGCGGATTATCCGGCCCTTACTTAGGCCGGATTATCCGGCCCTGGTTTTGCCCAACGGCGTGATTTTCTTGGGGGGTATAAATACCCCCCTTCTTCCTCCTTGAGCTGTGGCTTCTCTCACTCTCTCTCTCTCCTCCATTGTTGAACTAGAGAAGTTTGCACTATCTCTCAATCCCTCCATGATTCTTGCCCCCATTTGAGGGAAAAGAGAGAGGAGATCTAGATCTACATTTCTACCAATCAAATCCATCTCTTTGTGAGTGGAACTCTCTAGATCTTGATCTTGGTGTTCTTTGTGAATTCCTTTGTTCTTCCTCTCTAATTCCCCAATAGCTTGTGTTTTTATTGTTGGAATTTGAGAGAGAAGGACTTGAGCATCTTTGTGGTGTTCTTGCCATTGCATTTGGTGCATCGGTTTGAGTTCTCCACGGTGATTCGTGGAGGTGAAAGCAAGAAAGTTGTTACTCTTGGGTTCTTGGAACCCTAGACGGATTCTAGGCCTTTGTGGCATCTTTGTGGTGTTCTTGGGGACTCCAATTAAGTTGTGGAGAATCTCCAAGGGCAAGGCCTTTGTGGCATCTTAGTGGTGTTCTTGGGGACTCCAATTAAGTTGTGGAGATTCTTCAAGGGCAAGGCCTTTGTGGCAATTTGTTGGGAGCCTCCAATTAAGTTGTGGAGATAGCCCCAAGCTTTGTGCGGGTTCGGTAACCTACCTAAGGTTACATAGTGGATCGAGGACATCCCTCTTGGTGGGAATTCTCGAGGAGAATACGGTGGCCCTCGTGCATTTGGAGTGACTTGTCCTCCACACCGCTCCAACGGAGAGTAGCACTCGCAAGAGTGTGAACTTCGGGCTACATCGTCGTCTCCCGCGTGCCTCGGTTATCTCTATACCCGAGCTCTTTACTTATGCACTTTACCTTGTGATAGCCATCGTGCTTGAAGTTATATATATCTTGCTATCACATACTTGCTTGTATTGCTTAGCATAAGTTGTTGGTGCACATAGGTGAACCATAGTATATAGGCTTTGGGCTTGACAAAGTAAACGCTAGTTTTATTCCGCATTTGTTAAGCCCATCTCGTAAAAGTTTTAAATCGCCTATTCACCGCCCCCCCTCTAGGCGACATTTGTGTCCTTTCAATTGGTATCAGAGCAAGGTATCTCATTCTAAGGCTTCACCGCCTTGAGAGTAAAGATGTCGGCTAGAGGATTAGTGCACGATAACACTCTTATATTAGATGGCACAAATTATGATGTTTGGAAAATTTGCATGCTTAGTCATTTTCGGGACATTGACCCTCATATGGAGAAAATTGTAGATATAGGTTTTTCTCCTCCTATGGATTCACAAAGTCTATCTTTAGAGGATGAGAAAAATTTATATCTCAATTCTCAAGCTTCTTATGTTCTTATGAATGCTTTGCGAGATGTAGGTCTTTTTCCATACTTGCCTTTTTGGAGCGCTCATGAGTTATGGACAAAAATTCAAGATGAATATGATGTGTCCAATATTATTAAGGATGATTGTATTGCTTCCACTTCCGGCCGTGATGAGTTCTCATCTTCATCCACTTCACCAAAGTGTGTCAAGACACAAGGTAATGATATGGTGAGTGGTGATGGAAATTGCAATGTTGGTATTGAGCTTACTATTGATGATTCTTCATCTCTATCTCATTGCAATGCTTCATCTATGGACTCAAACACATCTAGCACTAGAAATGATTTACATGCTTGTGTTGATAGTCCTTGCATATCATGTGTAAGTTGCTTGAATAAATCTAATGATGATATGCTTGCATTGTCTTGTGGCCATGATAAAAATGATTCTATTTCCTCTAGTTGTTGTGTGTCTAACAATGTAGAGGAAACCAAAGATTCTATTGGTCAAGACAAGATCTTGAAAGGAGCCTCAAGTAACTCCTCATCTTTATCTCACGGTCCTCATATATGCCTTATGGCCAAGGGTTCCACGGTACCTCCTACCATGGAACCTAATATGTCTCGTGGTGATAAGGATGAGGATGAATATGAAGAAGAGGATTGGGTTGTCTCTCTACGCGATAAGGGTAAGTGTGTTTTCAAGGTTATTTGCAAAGATAAAATTGCTTGCTCTCACTTCTTTGAAATCTTGACTACCGCTATTGAGAGACAAAAACTTATTTGGATGCATGAGAACACCATTGATAAAATGGGTGCTCTTGAACGTGAGTACGCCAATGATGTGGCATCTCTAAAGGATGAACTTGAAGAAGAACAAACCACCAAGGAAGCTCTTGAGGAAACCTTTGCTCTAGAATTGTCTAGAGAAAAGGAAAACCATGATAGAGCTCTTGAGGTGGCAAATGAATTAAAGCTAAAAAATGATAAGCTTGTGTTTGTTGATGCTAAACTCCTTGAGGATTCTGAGCAACTCAAAAAGGGCTCAAGGGTTATTGAGAGTGCGCTCACCAAACTCACCGAGTCGCATGAGCAACTTAAAGCTTCTTATCTAAAAGAGCATGACAACTTTCCTTCTCCCATTGCTATTAATAATGATGCTTGTGCTACTAACTCTAGTTCTTGTGAAGCATCTATCTTGAAGGAGAATGTTGAGCTAAGGGCTCAACTTAAATTGCTAACTAGCAATTATGGGAAATTGGAAGAAAATCATGGAAAGCTTTCTAGCTCCTATGAGGATCTTCTAGCCTCTCATGATAGGCTAAAGTTAGCTCATGAGGCTATCATATCAAAGGCAACACCTTGTGAGCCTCATGTGGATACTAGCACTACTACTCAAAATGCTATATTACCATGTGCTAGTCCTAGTAATTCATCCACTCATAGTATTGCTAAATCTTGTGATGAATTATCTTCCTTGCCTTGTTGCTCTAACAATGAAGGTTCTACTTCCTCTAGTACTTGTGTTGTTACTAACCATGTAGAGGAAATCAAAGAGCTCAAGGCCCAAGTCACTTCTTTGAAGACCGACTTGGTAAAGAGTCATGAAGGGAAATGCAAACTTGACATGATGTTAAGTGTGCAACAATCCCCCAATGACAAGATTGGACTTGGATTCAAATCCAACAACAAGAACAAGTCCAAGAACAACAACAACAACAACAACAACAATAACAACAACAACAACAACAACAACAAGAAGGGCCAAGTACAAGTCAAAGACCGAGCCAAGATTGTTTGCTTCAAGTGCAAAATTGAAGGGCACCATGTTAGATCTTGCCCTTTGAAGAAGAAGCAAAAAGGGAAGCGGCCTCAAGCTCAAACTCATATTCAACCTCAAGTTGAAGAAATTCCACTTCCCAAGAAGAATCAAGCCAATGCTCCCATTGTGGAGAAAGCTAGTGAGAAGAAGGAGAAGAAAAGAACTTGCTACATATGCCGCGAGAAGGGCCACATCTCCTCCTTTTGCACTATTGGTACCTCATCCAACTCTATCACCGTTGATGATGTTTATTCTCTTCGTAAGGATGAGGGTGGCAATGTGTTTGCCAAATTTGTTGGTGCTCAAAGTGGTGTCAAGAAAAGAACCATTTGGGTTTCCAAGCCTATTGTGACTAACCTCTTAGGACCCAACTTAGTTGGGGACCAACAATCCAAAACTTGATCAATAAGGTGCTTGTTGGAGGGCATTGGAGACTTGGCTACATCATGAAGAATTAAGGGATCTTCATCATTTATACTATATCAAGCCAAGTCTTTTGATTATCTTGCTACTATCATATATCCAATGTTCCTCCTTGCGGTAACATGTTCTCAACTCACTTATATTGAAAGTTACTCGCCCCTTTGCATGTGTTAGTTTTGTTCCTAACATGTGTTTGTATATGTTGTGCTTCCTAATTGTTTTGCTTGAGAAATCAAGTCTATGCATGTTGGGTTGCACACCATGTATTTGTGTTTGTGTTGGAGCCTCTTTGCATCTTGTTGTATCTTATATGGCTCTTATGAGCGATTAATGGACAATCCCATTTTGGGGGAGTGATATTCCTTTGGGAATTTCATGATCCTAAACAATGTGTGTACATGAGGAATATCACTTAGAATTGATATTGCAAGATTATCTAGTCACTATGTGGTATGTCATCTTCATGAGAAATTCAAATTCTAATGTCCATTAATATCTCTACTTGGATCTTATTTGCCTCTTGTGAAAATAAATTCCTTATCACATTATGGGGGAGTAATAAGCTTTGTGCATATTACAAGCCTAGAAAATGTGAACATTTGAGGTTGTGTCACATAGAATTGATACCGTAATTTATCTCTCTCCCATGTGGCATGTTTGCTCAAACAAGCTCCAATTTGCTTAAATGGATTCATTGCTAATATCTTTGTGGATCTTATTTGTGAAAGTTTTTCTTGGCATGGTTTTTCACAACGTGTCCCTCAATACATTTTTGGAAAACCATGTGCTTCAAGTCATACTATTAATTGCTTTGCATTTTGGTATTAATACTACTCCCTCCGTTCCTTTCTATAGTGCCTATAGATTTTTGGCATTTGTTTCAGAATATAAGGTTTTAGTTTAGATTTTTTTCAATTACCCCCTCCCCATTCAGCTCCCAAATCGTTCAGCTCCCAAATGTGTTATGGTAAGTTAGGAAGATATGGATTTCCCAAATTTTACATTGATCTCAAATCGTTCAGCTGGGGGTCTTGTGTAAAAAATACTCTTGCGCTAATTTCCGTGCCAAAAAACTATAGGCACTATAGAATGGAACAGAGGGAGTATTAATTTCTTTGCATGTTGGTATGAATACTATTAATTGCCTTGCATGTTGGTATGACTAATTGAAGCTATCAAGAAACTATCTTTGCATGATGGTTAACTCTTATCTTTTACCATATGCTTTGTTCATTGTAAATATGATCTTATGTATACTTACAAACTACCACCGGGAAATATTTCCTAATACCTCTTGTCCTAGGACAAGTGGTAATCAATGATGAGGTAGATATTTATTGATCATATCTACATTGGCTCTTGTGTTTAAAATTGCCTTATTTATTGCCATGAATTTGTTGTGCTTTGACTCCCATGTGTCTTCCTTGCATCTCATGGATCTAATTTGTCTATTCAAACTTTCTTAGCATTTTTAGTAGATATAGGTAGCGTGATGATCCTAGTTTTGTGCATTTTGTATCCATATTATAAATCCTAGATAATGCACTAATCTTGCGGGAGCTCTCCTATATTTGTTATAATGCTTAAACTTCTCTTGATCATTATCAAAAATTTGGTTTTGGAAGACATAAATTTTCTTTTTGGTACTTTGTGCCATCATAAAAAGTGTCGAGGGTTTGGTTTATTTGTTGGAACCTTGCTCTCTTGGGAGTTGGTTATCTCATTCCTTTGTGCCTAGGCTTAATTAGCTTCTTATAATGAGATAAGTCTTCGGAGTCAATCTTGTGTTGATTTGATTCTTTGATATAAATTGGGCAACCATTGTCTCTTGATTTATTTGGTGTTTTGTCCAAATTGTATCTTCCTTTGGTCCTTGAAAGTATTGTGCATGCATATTTAATATATGTATATCTTATGGCATGTGTCACTTTCTTTGATCCGATATATAGGGTAAACTCCATCAAATCCTAATTTGGCTAGATGTGCATGGAATTCAATTTTATATCTATATGCACATAGAATTGTGGAGCTTGTCCTATATGTTGTAGTGTGTCTAACTACTTCGGACCCAATTAGTTTGGGGACCATTTTGTACTTACCTTTGTGTTAGGTACAATGGATATGCATTGAATGCTTGTCTCACTCTTGGAAAGAAGTGGTGACTCAATGGTAACTTGAGGCAAGCTAGGATGATCAACGAACACATATCTACTACATCCACACCAATTCTATATTGGTAACAAGTATCTTCTCATGCATACTTTTCTTGTATCCAACCTTATGGTTGCATCTTGGCATGAATCTCTTGATTTGCAAATGTTGTGCTTCTTGCAAAAGTCTTAATGAAACCTCTTTATTGTGAATGTGAGTAATTTGAGATGAGTGCATTTGTTGGGAAGTACTTTAAATCATGCTCATGATTCATCCATCCCAACTATGCCTATCTAGCAATTTTGTTGCATATCAATTTCTCAGGGCTCTCACATGTGCAATATAGATGAAAGTGCAAATTTAGTTACTTCTTTTGGTATCCCCGTTTGTGATACTTGTTGCCTTTCTCAAATGCATCCCAACTATCTTCTATCCCTTGTTGATATCTGTGATGTATTTTAGTTGTTTGTGGTTGAAGTTCATGAATGTACAATAAGATAAAATTGAGCCTTTGGCCATGCTATTAAGCAAAAATTCTTATTGGTATATTGCATGACTTCGTCTTGGATATCATACTATTTTTCTTGCGTATCTATTTTGTGTGTGCATGTTTCTTTGTGGATAAATATCTTTGTGATATTGCCCACTTAGAGAAACTTATACACATAAGAGATGATACATCTCCTTTTTGATATCTTATTTATTTATTGCGTGTTGATTGGTCATGCTAAGCAATATAATTCATTGAAGACTATGATGATGCTTTTTGCTCATCCTTGTAATAGTCTTATAATATGCTTTATCATGCCTTTCACATATCCTCTTGGTTGAGCCTTTTTATTATGGTGCCTCTTACTTGTTGCTCAACTATTTGTTTGTTGGAAGTGTTTAGCTTACTTTTCTATCTATGATCTATTACAAATGTTTGTGTTTTAAATGAGTGAGTGAGGATTCCATGTTATGCATATTGTATTCAAATGCAACATTTTATTTTATGCATGTACCATGGGGAGCCTCCTCATTTGATTTAGAACACTATCTTGTGGTGATCATTAGAGTTTGATTCACTTGGTATCTTTTGTTTTTGAATGATATTATGGGAGTGATGATTCCATGTTTGTGCACTTTATACTCCAATGCAAATTGTCTAGTTTTGTGCACAAACCTTGGGGAGCTTCCTCATATTATTTAGAGCAATATTCTTGATCTTATCATAATATCTATCTTTCTTTTGGTATCTTCCTTGTGGTTCATTTGGTTGCTTGCTTCATTTGTTGAAGCTTCTAGACTTTGTTATTTTTTTTGCAATCTTTGATCCTATCTATAGTGTGATTCCTTCCGAATATTCGTCATTGGATACGTGCATTTGATTCCACTCAAATTATGAGAAATGCACACGCTATGGAGGAACTCTCACTATATTGACCTTCTAAATTTTTCACCCATTTCGACAATTGGTGCCAATGGGGGAGAAGTTTGGAGGGTTTAAGGGAATTTGGTTATGTCTTTGCTTTGTGCTTAAGCATGTGCATTTATTGCATTCCATCTTGTTGCTTTGCATAGTTGAATATTTAGAGGAAACTCCACTAGGCTTTGAATGCCAATATATGCAATGAAAGTCAAGATCATTCACACATGCATATATTATGGGGGAGTTTGCTCTATATATTCAACTTATTTGTTACTTAAATTCCTTATATAAACCCTCTCAAAGAGATTGTCATCAATTACCAAAATGGGGGAGATTGAAAGTGCATGGAGCCCCCATGTGTGGTTTTGGTAATTAATGACAATCCCTATGGACTAATGTTTGCATTGAGTTATATTTGTAGGAGTTGTCCATAGGCAATTCTTGAACCATATGTTGGCTTCAAGGTTGCAATAAGAAGAATTTGATGAAGGATATCAAGTGTCAAGTATGTCTTGAAGATGAAGATGAAGTGAGCACTCAAGTTACTTCAAGACATCAATATGATGAAGAATGAAGAATGAAGTGCAAGTTCAAGATGAGCCAACTCGAAGAGTTCATAAGCTTGAAGCTTGCCATGGAGAAATGAAGCGCAAGTTCAAGATGAGCCATCTCGAAGAGATCCTTTGCTTGAGTCTTGCCATCCATATGGTGATCATGAATATGTGAAGATGCGCCGAAGAAGAAGCTCTCCCATGGTGGATTATGGGGGAGCAATCCACAAGACTTCGTCAAGCAAGCACAAGCAAGAAAGGCGTTCCATCTTGTTGAGGTCAAGATCGTCGTCATCAAGCTCAAGTGGAATGCGCAATTATAAGGTTTGCTCTTGATAGGGTTTCTTTCTCACCGGTCTCATAGTGTAGTTGGAGACCGGTTTATAGTTTAGTTGCCGTACTATCAAGAGGGCTCTCGAGTGAGTAACTCGATCGTATCGTTCGGAGAGAGCTCAAACCTTTGCATCCTTGCATCATCTTTCTTGGTTGTTATTTGGACCTTATCCATGTGATGTTTTAGAGCTTGTGCTTATTCTCATGACAAGTTCTAGTTCATCGAAAACGGATTTCGCATAGATCACTTGTTGCATTTTTGAGTTTGATTCATCATCTTTCTTGGTTGTTATTTGGATCTTATCCATGTGATGATTTAGAGCTTGTGCTTATTCTCATGACAAGCTCTAGTTCATCAAGAATGGTTTTTGCACGGGCAACTTGTTGCATTTTCGAGATTGGAGGTTTTACCGGTATGTCTTTTTTAGTTAGGTCAAACCTTTCATCATTTTTTTCTATCCTCCCTTGTTGGAATATGATGGTTTCCTGCATGATCTTGTACAGCTTGTTCCTAGCTTCAAAACAAGCCCAAGATCATCAAAATCGGAGTCCGGATGCTAAAGTTATGCCCGTTTTAGTTTTGGTATTTCTGCAGTTTGCCAGGCCGGATTTTCCGGGCTGGATTATCCGGGCCGGATATTTCGTAAATATCCGGCCCCCTCGAAATCGGCTAAGGACCAGAAGAAAAGAAGCTCTGGACAGGGGCAGGACTTTTGGCCGGATTTTTACCAGGTTTTGTCCCTGAGGCCGGATTATCCGGGGGGGCGGATTATCCGGCCCTTACTTAGGCCGGATTATCCGGCCCTGGTTTTGCCCAACGGCGTGATTTTCTTGGGGGGTATAAATACCCCCCTTCTTCCTCCTTGGGCTGTGGCTTCTCTCACTCTCTCTCCTCCATTGTTGAACTAGAGAAGCTTGCACTATCTCTCAATCCCTCCATGATTCTTGCCCCCATTTGAGGGAAAAGAGAGAGGAGATCTAGATCTACATTTCTACCAATCAAATCCATCTCTTTGTGAGTGGAACTCTCTAGATCTTGATCTTGGTGTTCTTTGTGAATTCCTTTGTTCTTCCTCTCTTATTCCCCCAATAGCTTGTGTAGCATTGTTGGAATTTGAGAGAGAAGGACTTGAGCATCTTTGTGGTGTTCTTGCCATTGCATTTGGTGCATCGGTTTGAGTTCTCCACGGTGATTCGTGGAGGTGAAAGCAAGAAAGTTGTTACTCTTGGGTTCTTGGAACCCTAGACGGATTCTAGGCCTTTGTGGCATCTTTGTGGTGTTCTTGGGGACTCCAATTAAGTTGTGGAGAATCTCCAAGGGCAAGGCCTTTGTGGCATCTTAGTGGTGTTCTTGGGGACTCCAATTAAGTTGTGGAGATTCTTCAAGGGCAAGGCCTTTGTGGCAATTTGATGGGAGTCTCCAATTAAGTTGTGGAGATAGCCCCAAGCTTTGTGCGGGTTCGGTAACCTCCCTAAGGTTACATAGTGGATCGAGGACATCCCTCTTGGTGGGAATTCTCGAGGAGAATACGGTGGCCCTCGTGCATTTGGAGTGACTTGTCCTCCACACCGCTCCAACGGAGAGTAGCACTCGCAAGAGTGTGAACTTCGGGCTACATCATCGTCTCCCGCGTGCCTCGGTTATCTCTATACCCAAGCTCTTTACTTATGCACTTTACCTTGTGATAGCCATCGTGCTTGAAGTTATATATATCTTGCTATCACATACTTGCTTGTATTGCTTAGCATAAGCTGTTGGTGCACATAGGTGAACCATAGTATATAGGCTTTGGGCTTGACAAAGTAAACGCTAGTTTTATTCCGCATTTGTTAAGCCCATCTCGTAAAAGTTTTAAATCGCCTATTCACCCCCCCTCTAGGCGACATCTGTTTCCTTTCAGATGGCTCCGGGGCAATTCTCCATCCCAGTGATACGTCTCCAACGTATCTATAATTTCTGATGTTCCATGCTAGTTTTATGACAATACCTACATGTTTTGTTCACACTTTATATCGTTTTGATGCGTTTTCCGGAACTAACCTATTGACAAGATGCCGAAGTGCCAGTTCCTGTTTTCTGCCGTTTTTGGTTTCAGAAATCCTAGTAAGGAAATATTCTCGGAATTGGACGAAATCAAAGCCCAGTATCTTATATTTCACGGAAGCTTCCAGAGAGCCAGAGAGGGACTAGAGGGGAGCCCTGGGGGCTCCACACATGGTGGCGGCGTGGCCAGAGGGGGCCCCCCTGGTGTGTGGACCCCCTGTGTCCCTTCCGACTCCGCCTCTTCGCCTATAAGATGCCTCGTGACCTAAATCTTCGACACCGATTGACGAAACTACAGAAAACCTTCCAGAGCCGCCGCCATCGCGAAACTCTAATTCGGGGGACAGAAGTCTCTGTTCCGGCACCCTGCCGGGACGGGGAATTGCCCCCGGAAGCCATCTCCACCGCCATCTTCACTGCCATCGCTGTCTCCATGATGAGGAGGGAGTAGTTCTCCCCCGAGGCTGTGGGCTCTACCGTAGCTATGTGGTTCATCTCTCTCTTTGTGATCTAGTTGAATATCATCTATGTGCTACTCTAGTGATGTTATTAAAGTAGTCTATTCCTCCTCCATGATGTAATGTTGACAGTGTGTGCATCATGTAGTACTTGGTATAAGCTATGATTGTGATCTCTTGTAGATTATGAAGTTAACTATTACTATGATAGTATTGATGCGATCTATTCCCCTTTCATAGCTATTATTGACAGTGTGTATGCTATGTTAGTACTCGGTATAATTGCGTTGGTCTATCATGCACTCTAAGGTTACTTAAATATGAACATCGAATGTTGTGGAGCTTGTTAACTCCGGCATTGAGGTGCTCTTGTAGCCCTACACAATGAATGGTGTTTGTCATCCAACAAAAGAGTGTAGAGTAGTTTCAGTTATGTGATCAATGTTGAGAGTGTCCACTAGTGAAAGTAGGATCCCTAGGCCTTGTTTCCAAACATCGAATCTCCGTTTATTTACTGTTTTGCTACATGTTTGCTTGCTGCCATATTTTATTCAGATTGCTATTACCACTCATATTCATCCATATTACTTGTATTTCACTATCTCTTCGCCGAACTAGTGCACCTATACATCTGACAAGTGTATTAGGTGTGTTGGGGACACAAGAGACTTCTTGTATCGTAATTGCAGGGTTGCTTGAGAGGGATATCTTTGACCTCTTCCTCCCTGAGTTCAATAAACCTTGGGTGATCCACTTAAGGGAAAACTTGCTGCTGTTCTACAAACCTCTGCTCTTGGAGGCCCAACACTGTCTACAGGAAAAGAAGCCAACAGTAGACAGCACCCAGCAGGGTGCCGGAAAAGAGACTTCTGTCCCCCGAATCTTGACTTCGGCGGCGGCGAAGCTACAGAACTTTCATGGACGGAGGCTGGTATATTTAGGATTTTTGCGTCGGAAGGCATTTCTAGGCGAAAGGGTGATGTTGGTGGAGGCCAGGGGGCCCCACACCACCCCTAGGCGCGTCCAGGGCCTGGGCCGCGCCTAGGCCTGGTCTGGCCGCCTCCCGGCTCTCCTTCGCCTGCCCTCTGGACTCCGTCTTCGTTTCAACAAGATAGGAACTTCAGCTTTTGTTTCGTCCATTTCCGATAATGTTTCCTGTACAACCTTTCTGAAATACAATACAGCAGAAAAACAGGGAACTCGCATTGTGACATCTTATCAATAGGTTAGTGCCGGAAAATGTATAAAAGTGCAACGAAGTGTAAACAATATATATAGAAATTGGTGTAAAACAAGCATGGTGCATAAAAAATTATAGATACGTTTGCAACGTATCAGCATCCCCAAGCTTAACCCCTGCTCGTCCTCGAGTAGGTAAGTGATAACAAAAATAATTTTTGAGGTGACATGAAGCCGACACAATCTTGATCAGGTTATTGTAAAAGCATTGTGAGCTGGGATCAAAGTACTCTAAACATAGGCATGGTAGATATAATTCTAGTTTTGATCAGGTTATTGTAAAAGCACTGTGAGCTGAGATCAAAGTACTCTAAACATAGGCATGATAGATATAATTCTAACAATAGAACTTAGCAACTATGTTATAACATGAGAAGTAACTCAAATAAAGGGTCATGAATAATTGTGCACTGAAAGCATCTGTTTGTTTTTGAGCATAGAGAAAACATAACAAAGTAGTACTCAGTTTTTCCTTTATGAAGTAGCAGAACATAAATGTTAGGACACCTTTAAAGTTCAAAGGGTGACCAGATACAAGTAATTTGAGAACAAGCAATAGCATAATCATGAACCAATCAATAATAAATTTTGGGACTATGCATATTATACTCAGAATGAAAACTATGCTCTCTTAATTGGTGCATAAAGCAAAAAGATGAAGACTCAACATAAAAGTAAAAGAAAGGCCCTGTGCAGAGGGAAGAAAGAATACTCATGTGCTAGAGCTTTTTATTTTGAATGCAATAGGAGTATTGAAAATATATTTTGAGAGGTATGTATGTCTATGTCAATGAATGGAATCAAATGATCTATCATCCTTTTATATAGTGACCTCAAGAACGGATCCTTTGTAGTTCTCCATTGCACACCACTATTTATGATCTCTCCAGTACATAATATGTGGAGCATTTTCTTTTGTTTATTTTATATTTTGCTTGGGCTGGGCACCCAGTTGCCTTGCTCTTTTTGCAATATAAAGGACTTAACACATTATTCATGCTAGTCATGAAATGAAGTCATGAAAATACAATAAACCATTCAATACTTCCTCATGAGCTAAAACAAAACACCCCAGGTAGTAATGTTTGAAGGTTTAAAGGTAGCACACAAGCAATTCAGTTTGGAGTGGCGGTGAAATACCACATATAGGTATGTATGGTGGACAAAATTAGCACTTTGGTTTTTGGTGGTTGGACGAGTAGAGCTCATACTCAGTACATGCGAAGGCTAGCAAAAGACTGGGAGCGACCAACTAAGAGAGCAATAATGACCATAATCATGCATAGCGACAAAACATTATTCATCAAAGCATAAAGTGATATTACAAGTCAAAAACTAAATGATCGTAGAGGCTTTAGTTGACTGGTTTGTAGTCATAACATGATGTAAACATGTGCCAAGTCAACCCAATAAAGCATCAAAGGAGAATACCACCATATTATGCTTTGTATGATGGAAACAATACATGATTCTTTCAATGGCACATTATGCACTCTCAGCTATTTGAGACAAGTCATGCTACAACAATAACTACTAAACATATGATAAGAATAACATCCAATATGACATGCCAAAGTCTATGCCACAGTCTAAACAAGCTTTCTTTTCCATCACTATAAGCATGAAACATTTTACTCGTCTCCAACACCAATTAATTTACTTGACACAACTCCCATAGTTAATAATCAATAAAGAACAGAGAGCTAATCATACCTTAATAAATAAAACTAACAAGCTCTAAACAAAATAAGAGTGGAAAACGAGAGCTAAACGCAGTACTAGCAAAAGATAACACTTGCAGAATAATAAGAGTGAAAACTAGAGTGTTCTATGCAATTAAAACGGAGTGTGTCTCTCTCCCACGCTAGGATCCAACCATATTTTATAGAACAAAATAAAACAAAAATAAAGACGCTCCAAGAAAAACACATAGCATATGAAGCAATAAAAATATAGCGTCTAGAAAGATGACCTGATGCTTTGTTAATGATGAGGGGATGTCTTGGGCATCCCCAAGATTTAACACTTGTACATCTTGGATATTTTTTTGGGGTGACATGGGTATCCCCAAGCTTGATCTTTTTGTCCATATTTCATCTCATTACATCATTCTTGTCTCTTCCTACACTTGAAAACTTCCTTCATACAAAACTTCACACAATTCTCATTAGCAGCATTAGTGCAATCAAAATAACAATTCCACTTGGGTTCAGTTCTAACATATATCAAACATCCATTAAAACATTAGATACTATAGCAACTTCTTCAAAAATCTCTTTCTCTCAAAAGAACTCAAAAAGAAAGAGATTAAGGAAATAGTGGCAGAAATATGTCAAAACAGAACAACAGGTAAAGATCGATTTTTTTTGAAAATCTTCTGTTTCTCAGATCGAAAAGTACAAAATAACGAAAGTTAGATAATAACCTTGGGCATATGCATAAAAATTGGCAGCTCAAAATTACGTTCAAGCTGGGAATACAAATTTTTATGGTGACATCACAGAATCTGTTTTCAGGATAGCAACTTCCCCAAATCTCACTTTCTTCCTATTAGAGGCTATTCTTGGCACAAAAATGAAAAAAAATGATAAGGAAAGGTTATTACAGAGGTAATAACTTCCAAGACTCAACAAAAGAAAAATTACAGAAATAAACAAGGGTTATATCCCGAGAGTGCTTTTCTTTAACGCCTTTCAGCTAGGCGCAGTAATTTGAGAAGATGCTCAAATAAGAAATATGAATTGAAGAAAAAGAGAGAATAAAGGAGCAAATATGAAACACATTTAATTCTAACCCACTTCCTATGCATAGGAATCTTGTACACAAATAAATCCACAAAGAACAAAGTGATAAGCATAGGAAGATAAAACAAGAGTAACTTCAAAACTTTCAGCATATAGAGAGGTGTTTTAGTACCATGAAATCTTCTACAACCATATTTTCCTCTCTCATAATAACTTTCAGTAGCATCATGAAATATTCTTATCATGAGCCACATGCATAAATAATTATTACTCCCCACATAAGCATAGTCATTCTTATTAATTGTAGTGGGAGAAAATTAAACAAAATAGCTATCATTATTATTCTCATCACCATAATCATCAAATATAGGAGGCATATTGTAATCATAAATAATTTTCTCCTCAATAGTAGGTGACCTAAAAATAACATAATCATCATTGTAATCAACATATAATGGAGGCATAGTATCATCATGCAAAATTTCCTCCTCAAAAGCTAGGGAACTAAAAAGATCATTTTCATAAAAATTAGCTTTCCCAGGCTTAGATTTTTTCATAGCATTAGCAGTAATGGTGTTTAAAGAATTCATACTAATATTTGCTACTAGTATGCAAGTAAAGTTTCATAGGTTTTTTAATTTTCTCTTCAAACACCTCATGTTCTAACTCAAGATAAATATTATAAAACTCTCTAATTTTGTTGTTGTTTTCCATTAAGCCTAACTAGTGAAAAGATAAACAAGAAACAAAAAGATGTAACTTCGAGCACTCACCAGCAACTAAAATACTTAGTAGCCAGAGGATGTGAGTACCTTTTTTTTTGAGATATGCCCAAGAGGCAATAATAAAAGTGGTTATTATATATCTTTATGTTTATGATAAATGTTTATATACCATGCTATAATTGTATTAACCGAAACATTGATACATGTGTGATATGTAAACAACAAAGAGTCCCTAGTATGCCTCTTAACTAGCTTGTTGATTAATGGATGATTAGTTTCATAATCATGAACATTGGATGTTATTAATAACAAGGTTATATCATTATATGAATGATGTAATGGACACACCCAATTAAGTGTAGCATAAGATCACGTCATTAAGTTATTTGCTATAAGCTTTCGATACATAGTTACCTAGTCCTTATGACCATGAGATCATGCAAATCACTTATACCGGAAAGGTACTTTGATTACATCAAACGCCACTGCGTAAATTGGTGGTTATAAAGGTGGGATTAAGTATCCGGAAAGTATGAGTTGAGGCATATGGATCAACAGTGGGATTTGTCCATCCCGACGACGGATAGATATACTCTGGGCCCTCTCGGTGGAATGTCGTCTAATGTCTTGCAAGCATATGAATAAGTTCATAAGAGACCACATACCACGGTACGAGTAAAGAGTACTTGTGAGGAGACGAGGTTGAACAAGGTATAGAGTGATACCGATGATCAAACCTCGGACAAGTAAAATATCGCGTGACAAAGGGAATTGGTATCGTATGTGAATGGTTCATTCGATCACTAAAGTCATCGTTGAATATGTGGGAGCCATTATGGATCTCCAGATCCCGCTATTGGTTATTGGTCGGAGAGAGTTCTCACCCATGTCCACATAGTTCGCGAACCGTAGGGTGACACACTTAAGGTTTGATGTTTAAATGGTAGAACTTGAATATGGAATGGAGTTCGAAGTATTGTTCGAAGTCTCGGATGGGATCCCGGACATCACGAGGAGTTCCGGAATGGTCGGAGAATAAGATTCATATATAGGAAGTCATTTTATAAGTTTGAAAATGATCCGGTGATTTTATGGAAGGTTCTAGAAGGTTCTAGAAAAGTCCGGAAGGAATCACTAAGGAAGGAGGAGTCCCGGAGGGACTCCACCTCCCCATGGCCGGCCAACCCTAGAGGGGGGAGTCCAAGGTGGACTCCACCAAGGGGGCCGGCCACCCCCTCATGGAAGGGTGGGAATCCCACTTGAGGTGGGAGTCCCACCTTGGGTAGGTTCCCTACACATGGAAATTTTGGGTTGGGGTCTTATTCGAAGACTTGTAGTCCAACACTTGGGGGTTCCACCTATATAATGAGGAGCAAGGGGAGGGGGCCGGCCACACCAAAGCCATTGTGGCCGCACCACCCTTAGTGGCCAGCCACCCCCCCCTCTCCCAAACCCTAGCCGCCCCCTCTCCTCCACCTCTCCCGCAAAGCTTAGCGAAGCTCCGCCGGAGTTCTCCATCGCCACCGCCACCACGTCGTCGTGCTGCCGGATTCAAGGAGGAGCTACTACTTCCGCTGCCCGCTGGAACGGGGAGAAGGACGTCGTCTTCATCAACACCGAACGTGTGACCGAGTACGGAGGTGCTGCCCGATTGTGGCACCGTGATCAAGATCTTCTACGCGCTTTTGCAAGCGGCAAGTGATCGTCTACCGCAACAACAAGAGCCTCATCTTGTAGGCTTTGGAAATCTTCAAGGGTGAGTCTCGATCATCCCCTCGTTGCTCCCGTCTTCTAGATTGCATCTTGGCTTGGATTGCGTTCTCGCGGTAGGAATTTTTTTTTCTATGCAACGAATCCCTACAGTGGTATCGGAGCCGTGTCTATGCATAGATGGTTGCACGAGTAGAACACAATGGTTTTGTGGGCGTTGATGCTCTTGTTGTCTTTAGTTTGAGTACTTTGCATCTTTGTGGCATAGTGGGATGAAGCGGCTCGAACTAACTTTACATGACCGCGTTCATGAGACTTGTTCCTCGTTCGACATGGAACTTGTATTGCATAAGAGGCTTTGCAGGTGTCTGTCTCTCCTACTATAGTGAAGATTCAATTTACTCTTCTATTGACAACACTAGTATCACCGTTGTGGTTCATGTTCGTAGGTAGATTAGATCTCTCTCGAAAACCCTAAACCACGTAAAATATGCAAACCAAATTAGAGACGTCTAACTTGTTTTTGCAGGGTTTGGTGATGTGATATGGCCATAATGTGATGATGAATATGTATGAGATGATCATTATTGTATTGTGGCAAGCGGCAGGAGCCTTATGGTTGTCTTTAAATTTCATGTTGAGTAGTATTTCAAAGTAGTTGTAATAGTTGCTACATGAGGTGAACAACCATGAAGACGGCGCCATGGACCTTGACGCTACGCCGACGATGATGGAGATCATGCCCGAAGATGATGGAGATTATGTCCGTGCTTTGGAGATGAAGATCAAAGGCACAAAGACAAAAGGGCCATATCATATCACATATGAACTGCATGTGATGTTAATCCTTTTATGCATCTTATTTTGCTTAGATCGTGACGGTAGCATTATAAGATGATCCCTCACTAAAATATCAAGATAATAAAGTGTTCATCCTTAGTAGCACCGTTGCCAAGACTTGTCGTTTCGAAGCATCTCGTGATGATCGGGTGTGATAGAATCAACAAGTGCATACAACGGGTGCAAGCCAGTTTTGCACATGCGGATACTAAGGTGGCCTTGATGAGCCTAGCATGTACAGACATGGTCTCGGAACACATGATACCGAAAGGTAGAGCATGAATCATATGATTGATATGATGAACACTTTGAGTGTTCGCCATTGAAATTACATCTTGTCTCGTGATGATCGGACTTAGGTGTGGTGGATTTGGTTCGTGTGATCACTAAGACAATGCGAGGGATATTGTTTTGAGTGGGAGTTCACCTAGATTTTTAATTATGTTGAATTAAAATTTGAACTCAATTTGTCATAAACTTAGTCTAAACTATTGCAAATATATGTTGTAGATATGGCATCCCCAATCAATTTTAACCAGTTCCTAGAGAAAGAAAAACTTAAGAGCAACGGTAGCAACTTCACCGACTGGTTCCGTCATGTGAGGATCTTCCTCGCTGGTGGAAACCTGCAATATGTGCTTGATGCACCGCTAGGTGAGCCTCCTGCAGAAACTGAAACCGGTGAAGTAAAGAATGTTTACGCGACTCGGAAAACTCGGTACTCTCAAGTTCAGTGTGCCATCCTGTGCAGTCTGGAAGCCGATCTTCAAAAACGTTTTGAGCACCACGATCCTCATGAGATGGTCAATGAGCTGAAAGCTATATTTGAAACTCATGCGGCCGTGGAATGCTATGAAGCATCGAAACACTTCTTCAGCTGCATGATGGAAGAAGGCAGCTCCGTTAGTGAGCACATGCTCGCCATGACCGGGCATGCGAAGAAACTCAATGACTTGGGAATAGTGATTCCTAACAGACTGGGGATTAATCGTGTCCTTCAATCACTGCCACCAAGTTACAAGAACTTTGTGATGAATCGCAATATGCGAGAACATGAACAAAGAGTTACCTGAACTCTTCGCCATGCTAAAGTCTGCTGAGATTGAGATCAAGAAAGAGCACCAAGTGTTGATAGTCAACAAGACCACCAGTTTCAAGAAACAGGGCAAGTCTAAGGGAAAATTCAAGAAGGGTGGCAACAAAGCTGCCACGCCTCCTATGAAACCTAAGAACGGCCCTAAGCCTGATGCTTGAGTGCTATTATCGCAAGGAGAAAGGACACCGGAAGCGTAATTGCTCCAAGTATCCGGCTGATCCGAAGAGCGGCCTTGTCAAGAAGAAGAAAGAAGGTATATCCGATATACATGTTATAGATGTTTATCTCACTCGGTTCTCGTACTAGTACCTGGGTATTTGATACTGGTTCGGTTGCTCATATTTGTAACTCGAAACAGAAACTAAAGAATAAACGAAGACTACTGAAAGATGAAGTGACGATGCGCGTTGGAAACGGATCCAAAGTCGATGTGATCGTTGTCGGCACACTTCCTCTACATCTACCTTCGGGATTAGTTTTAAGCCTAAATAATTGTTATTTCGTACCCGCGTTAAGCATGAACATTATATCTGGATCTTGTTTAATGCAAGACGGTTATTCATTCAAGTCTGAGAATAATGGTTGTTCTATTTTTATGAATAATATCTTTTATGGTCGAGCACCTGAAAAGAATGGCTTATTTCCGTTAGATCTCGATAGTAGTGATACACATATACATAACATTGATGCTAAGCGAATTAAATTGAATGATAATTCTATTTATATGTGGCACTTGTCGTCTTGGTCATATTGGAGTGAAACGCATGAAGAAACTCCATACCGATGGATTACTTGAATCACTTGACTTTGAGTCACTTGATAGATGCGAAGCATGTCTGATGGGAAAAATGACTAAGACTCCATTCTCTGGTATGATGGAGCGAGCTACTGACTTATTGGAAATCATACATACCGATGTGTGTGGACCAATGAGTGTAGCATCACGCGGTGGTTATCGTTATGTTCTAACCTTCACGGATGATCTGAGTAGATATGGGTATATCTATTTCATGAAACATAAATCCGAAACTTTCGAGAAGTTTAAGGAATTCCAAAGTGAAGTAGAAAATCAACGTAACAAGAAGATTAAATTTCCACGATCTGATCGCGGAGGTGCATATCTGAGTTATGAGTTTGGCATGCATTTAAAGAAACGCGGAATACTTTCACAATTGACACCGCCAGGAACACCTCAACGAAACGGTGTGTCCGAACGTCGTAATCGAACTCTCTTAGATATGGTTCGTTCTATGATGTCTCTTACTGATTTGCCGTTATCATTTTGGAGTTATGCATTAGAGACAGCCGCATTCACTTTAAATAGAGCACCATCAAAATCCGTAGAAACGACACCGTATGAATTATGGTTTAATAAGAAACCTAAGATGTCGTTCCTTAAAGTTTGGGGTTGCAAAGCCTATGTAAAGAAGTTACAACCGGACAAGCTAGAACCCAAAGCAGAGAAATGCGTCTTCATAGGATACCCTAAGGAAACTATAGGGTACACTTTCTATCACAGATCCGAAGGCAAAATCTTTGTTGCTAAGAACGGAACCTTTCTTGAGAAAGAATTTCTCACTAAAGAAGTGATCTGGAAGAAAAGTAGAACTCGATGAGATTGATGAATCTTTACTCGTTGATCGAGTAGCGCGAGTACCGGAAACTCGTTCCGTGCCGCCTACACCGGCAACAGAGGAAGCTAATGATAATGATCATGAAACTTCGAACGAGGAAACTATCGAACCTCGCGGATCGACAAGGGAACGTGCCACTCTCGATTGGTATGATCCTTGTCTAAATGTCATGATTGTGGACAACAATGATGAAGACCCTGCGACGTATGAAGAAGCGATGATGAGCCCAGATTCCAACAAATGGCAAGAAGCCATGAAATCCGAAATGGGATCCATGTATGATAACAAAGTATGGACTTTGGTAGACTTACTCGATAGCCGCAAGGCTGTAGAGAATAAATGGATCTTCAAGAGAAAAACAGATGCCGATGGTAATATTACTCGTCTATAAAGCTCGACTTGTCGCAAAGGGTTTCCGACAAATTCAAGGAGTTGACTACGATGAGACTTTCTCACCTGTAGCGAAGCTAAAATCTGTGAGGATTTTGTTAGCAATAGCTGCATTTTTCGATTATGAGATTTGGCAGATGGATGTCAAAACGGTGTTCCTTAATGGAGACATTGAGGAAGAGTTGTATATGGTACAACCCAAAGGTTTTGTCGATCCTAAAAATGCTGACAAAGTATGCAAACTTCAGTGTTCAATCTATGGACTGAAGCAAGCATCGAGAAGTTGGAACCGACGCTTTGATAAGGTGATCAAAGACTTCGGGTTTATACAGTGTCATGGAGAGGCCTGTATTTACAAGAAAGTGAGTGGGAGCTCTGTAGCATTCCTGATATTATATGTAGATGACATATTATTGATTGGGAATGATATAGAACTATTAAGCAGTGTAAAAGGTTATTTGAATAATAGTTTTACAATGAAAGGCCTTGGTGAAGCATCGTATATATTAGGCATCAAGATTTATAGAGATAGATCAAGACGCCTAATAGGGCTATCACAGAGTACATACCTGGACAAGATTTTAAAGAAGTTTAGAATTGACGAAAGTAAGAAAGGGTACTTACCTATGTTACCAGGCAAGGTCTTGAGTAAGACTCTAGGACCGGCTACGACAGAAGAAAGAGAAAGGATGAGTCAGATCCCCTATGCCTCGGCAGTAGGCTCTATCATGTATGCCATGCTATGTACTAGACCGGATATAGCACATGCTGTTAGTTTGACTAGCGAGATATCAAAGTGATCCGAGGAATGGAACACTTGACAGAGGTCAAGAATATCACGAAGTACTTGAAAAGAACTAAGGATATGTTTCTTTGTTATGGAGGTGACCAAGAGCTCGTTGTAACAAGTTACACCGATGCAAGTTGGAACACTGATCCTGATGACTCTAAGTCACAGTCTAGGTACGTGTTTATATTGAATGGTGCTGCAGTAAGCTGGGCAAGCTCGAAGCAGTGCATGGTGGCGAAGTCTTCAACAGAATCAGAGTACATAGCGGCTTCAGAGGCTTCATCAGAAGCGGTATGTATGAAGAGGTTCATTGTAGAGCTCGGTGTGGTTCCTAGTGCATTGGACCCACTAGTCATCTTCTATGACAACATGGGTGCCATCGCCAATGCACAAGAACCAAGGTCACACAAGAAGGCTGAAGCATATCAAGCTGCGTTATCACTCGATTCGCAAGTACATCGAAGATGGAGAAGTAAAGATTTGCAAAGTACACACTGATCTGAATGTAGC
Organism: Lolium rigidum; assembly: GCF_022539505.1. Taxonomy (NCBI): domain Eukaryota; kingdom Viridiplantae; phylum Streptophyta; class Magnoliopsida; order Poales; family Poaceae; genus Lolium; species Lolium rigidum. The sequence continues at coordinate 380,653,348 of NC_061510.1, forward strand.
AGATCCGTTGACTAAAGCTCTCCCTAGGGCAAAGCATGACCAACACCAGAATGCCATGGGTGTTAGGTACCTTACAATGCAATCTAGATTATTGACTCTAGTGCAAGTGGGAGACTGTAGGAGATATGCCCAAGAGTCCAGACCCAAGAGGCAATAATAAAAGTGGTTATTATATATCTTTATGTTTATGATAAATGTTTATATACCATGCTATAATTGTATTAACCGAAACATTGATACATGTGCGATATGTAAACAACAATGAGTCCCTAGTATGCCTCTTAACTAGCTTGTTGATTAATGGATGATTAGTTTCATAATCATGAACATTGGATGTTATTAATAACAAGGTTATATCATTATATGAATGATGTAATGGACACACCCAATTAAGCGTAGCATAAGATCACGTCATTAAGTTATTTGCTATAAGCTTTCGATACATAGTTACCTAGTCCTTATGACCATGAGATCATGTAAATCACCTATACCGGAAAGGTACTTTGATTACATCAAACGCCACTGCATAAATGGGTGGTTATAAAGGTGGGATTAAGTATCTGGAAAGTATGAGTTGAGGCATATGGATCAACAGTGGGATTTGTCCATCCCGGTGACGGATAGATATACTCTGGGTCCTCTCGGTGGAATGTCGTCTAATGTCTTGCAAGCATATGAATAAGTTCATAAGAGACCACATACCACGGTACGAGTAAAGAGTACTTGTGAGGAGACGAGGTTGAACAAGGTATAGAGTGATACCGATGATCAAACCTCGGACAAGTAAAATATCGCGTGACAAAGGGAATTGGTATTGTATGTGAATGGTTCATTCGATCACTAAAGTCATCGTTGAATATGTGGGAGCCATTATGGATCTCCAGATCCCGCTATTGGTTATTGATCGGAGAGAGTTCTCACCCATATCCACATAGTTCGCGAACCGTAGGGTGACACACTTAAGGTTTGATGTTGAAATGGTAGAACTTGAATATGGAATGGAGTTCGAAGTATTGTTCGAAGTCTCGGATGGGATCCCGGACATCACGAGGAGTTCCGGAATGGTCCGGAGAATAAGATTCATATATAGGAAGTCATTTAATAAGTTTGAAAATGATCCGGTGATTTTACGGAAGGTTCTAGAAGGTTCTAGAAAAGTCCGGAATGAATCACTAAGGAAGGAGGAGTCCCGGAGGGACTCCACCTCCCCATGGACGGCCAACCCTAGAGGGGGGAGTCCAAGGTGGACTCCACCAAGGGGGCCGGCCACCCCCCCTCATGGAAGGGTGGGAATCCCACTTGAGGTGGGAGTCCCACCTTGGGTAGGTTTCCCTACACATGGAAATTTTGGGTTGGGGTCTTATTCGAAGACTTGTAGTCCAACACTTGGGGGTTCCACCTATATAATTAGGAGCAAGGGGAGGGGGCAGGCCACACCAAAGCCATTGTGGCCGCACCCCCCTTAGTGGCCGGCCACCTCCCCCTCTCCCAAACTCTAGCCGCCCCCTCTCCTCCACCTCTCCCGCAAAGCTTAGCGAAGCTCCGCCGGAGTTCTCCATCGCCACCGCCACCACGCCGTCGTGCTGCCGGATTCAAGGAGGAGCTACTACTTCCGCTGCCCGCTGGAACGGGGAGAAGGACGTCGTCTTCATCAACACCGAACGTGTGACCGAGTACGGAGGTGTCTGCCCGATTGTGGCACCGTGATCAAGATCTTCTACGCGCTTTTGCAAGCGGCAAGTGATCGTCTACCGCAGCAACAAGAGCCTCATCTTGTAGGCTTTGGAAATCTTCAAGGGTGAGTCTCGATCATCCCCTCGTTGCTCCCGTCTTCTAGATTGCATCTTGGCTTGGATTGCGTTCTCGCGGTAGGAATTTTTTGTTTTCTATGCAACGAATCCCTACACTTTTACCTTACCTCCCCGGCAACAGCGCCAGAAAAGAGCTTGATTCTACGCAGGCTTCTATTCTTTTAGACCGTGTTGGGCCTCCAAGTGCAGAGGTTTGTACAACACCGGCAAGTTTCCCTTAAGTGGATCACCCAAGGTTTATCGAACTCAGGGAGGAAAAGATATCCCTCTCAAGCAACCATGCAATTACGATACAAGAAGTCTCTTGTGTCCCCAACACACCCAATACACTTGTCAGGTGTATAGGTGCACTAGTTCGGCTAAGAGATAGTGAAATATAAGTAATATGGATGATTATGAGTGGTAATTGCAATCTGAAATAAAAATGACAGCAAGCAAACATGTAGCAGAACTGGTTGTAAACGGTGTTTCAATGCTTGGAAAAACAAGGCCTAGAGATCATACGCCCCACGCTATCACTTTGAGCATACAAAGATGGTAATAACTAGACACCACAATTCATAAGTATTTCTGTAAATTAAGCTTAAGAAACAAACACGGTGTGCACACTGTCACCTTCACACCGTTGGACAAGGTGTCCCTGGAGATCACATAATAAAACCACTTGAGTAGCACAATAATTGAAGAATAACATCTACTTATTCAACTAGATTACAAAAAGCTCATGATCACATAAAGATCATAAATGAAGAGATAGATAGACCACACAGCTACCAGTAAAGCTCTCAGCCTCGGGGGAGAACTACTCACTCCTCATCATGGGAGTCGGCAACGGCGATGAAGATGGCAGTGGAGTCGATGGAGATGGCTCCGGGGGCAATTCCCTGTCCCGGCAGGGTGCCGGAACAGAGACTTCTGTCCCCCGGATCTTGTCTTCGGCAGCGGTGGAGCTACAGAATTTTTCATGGACGGAGACTGGTATATTTAGGGTTTTTGCGTCGGGAGTCATTTATAGGCGGAAGGGCGAGGTCAGTGGAGGCCAGGGGGCCCACACCACCCTAGGAGCAGCCAGGGCCTAGGCCGCGCCTAGGCCTGGTTTGGGCGCCTCCTGGCCCTCCTTCGTCTTCCCTCTAGACTCTGTCTTCGTCTCAACAAAATAGGAACTTTGGCTTTGTTTCGTCTAAATCCGAGAATATTTTCTGTACAACTTTTCTGATGTACTAAATAGCAGAAAACAAGGAACTGGCACTGTGGCATCTTGTCAATAGGTTAGTGATGGAAAATGTATAAAAGTGCAATGAATAGAAATTGGTGTAAAATAAGTATGGAGCATCAAAAATTATAGATACGTTTGCAATGTATCAAGGAGGAGTCTCAATTCTTCAATATGCGGATGATACGATTATTTTCATGGAACACGATTTTGATAAGGCTATGAACATGAAGTTGATACTTAGCTTTTTTGAGCAACTATCGGGACTGAAAATAAAAATTATCACAAGAGCGAAATTTATTGCTTTTGTCAGCTAAAAGAAGCAGAAAATGAATATACAAATTTATTTGGATGTGAGACGGGCTCATTTCCACTAAAATATCTAGGCATACCTATTCATTACCTTAAGCTCAAGAACAGTGAATGGAAACCGATTGAGGATCGCTTTGAAAGGAAGCTTGCAAATTGGTTGGGTAAACTTTTATCTTATGCGGATAGATTGATTCTTCTTAACTCAGTTCTCACAATCCTACCCATGTTCGTGTTATCTTTCTTTGAAATTTCTAAGGGAGTACGATGCGATGGTCTGAAGAAGAAGTACAAACATACAAAATGGAATATCATTTGTCAGCCAAAGGATGAAGGTGGTCTAGGCATTGAGGTATTAGAAATTAAGAATAAATGCCTCCTTACTAAATGGTTATATAAAATACTTCATGGAGACGGGGTATGGCGCATGAGTTAATATGAATAAATACTTGCATTCGAAAACACTATCTCATGTTCAAACAAAAGATTTGGACTCGCCGTTTTGGAAGGGTTTAATGAAAGTGAAAGATGATTTCTTCAGTAGAGGTCAATTACAGGTAGGAAATTGTGGTGACCCTGCATACCACTGCATGTTGTAGTATGCCATTCGTTGATATAACATTCACGAAGTACCATTCCGCAAATATTACATCCCTCAGAGTAGTACAACAGAACATAGCAGGTCCATAACTCATTCATTTATTATTACAAGCATAATATACATATCGTCTCGGAGCTCCTCTTGGGTCCTAAGAGGGATACTCCTGGGTTCGAGGCGAACCCAACTTAACTTATAATACAAGAGTCTTACTAAGTGGTACATTTATTCCCTCGAGCAGCTAAGTATTAAGAGTTCGCACTGCTCGGACACTACTACTACTCGGTGGTTCTAGACTTGATCTCCTCCGGAAGCCTCCCCGGTTCCGTAGACTATAAGGTAGTCTACGCCTTCAACACCTCCAGAGAGGTCTGGTTCTTCATAGCCGATGATCTCGGCTCCTTCAGGGTTGTCGTTGTCCTCCTCCAGACGGTTCAGACAATCTAAGCAGGGGATTTAAGAGTGGGATGAGTACGAGCGTACTCAACAAGTTCATTATAGAAAAGAGGTGTTTGATGCACTAGCTACGATATTAGACCGGAAAGTCTAATACCAATGCAGGTTTTGATAAACATTTCTTCAAGAGGTTGTTTTTATTTCAAAGAACTATGTCCGTTAGCTTTCACCGGTTTACTAGAACTTCATGGAGCTCCTTTCCGGCCGCGTTCGCAGTTCCATATCCCGGAACAGGGAGTGACAGGTCACGGTTCTTTACACTCTGCAGAGGTGTGTTGCTTTACCCATAAGAGATCTTAACCTTGGTGGCAACCGGGCAGCTTTCCCGTCCACACTTCCTATGGTGTGAGGCCCGGTATAAGGTATAGCCAATCATGTTCCTCCGCTACCTCGCACACCCACCCTTTGTTGCATACCACGACCCTGGGTCCTCGCCGGTCCCATTATTCGCACTTACGGGTGGACCCCGACCACGACAACAGTTTGGGACTCGTTAACCAAACTCCTTCGCCGGTAGCTGCAACCCATCATAGACCGCAATACCGTGGGGACTTAAGGCTTCCCCGACCAACCGCTTGTTCTTCGGGCGACAAGTGTCTACGGACAATGCCGTGGGGACTTAAGGCTTCCCCAGCCAACCGCTCGCCCCCGACAGATACAAGTGTCTACGGTAAAGCGCGTCCGTTGATGTACGAGAGGTGGAAACACTTTTGACTACTCCGTCCCACTCCGGATCTTATGGTTAACACGGGTATTACGGCACAAGAATCACCTGGACGACATTTGTTGTTTAATCCTAGATGGATATAAACCCTTGCAATGGAACCTCCACCATATCAACTCAATCCATGGTTCCATTGCCCACCACATAGTCATATTCATAGTTATGAAAATAGTGGTTTTGGTTTTTATGCAATAGTGATAAACATAGTACTTTGCAAGTAATTTGATAAAGATACTCAAATGGTATGAGCAAGTGATGAACTTGTCTCGAACACCGCAAAGTGTTGCGGTTGGATGGTGTGGACTGACCCTTGTCCTCTCGTTTCGAAAAATAGCATCATTGTCCGATAAGGGCAATGGTTAAAGAAGCATTGATGCATGATTCCATTTTTAGGGTTTGTTTCCCCCTCCGATGTCGTTATTATTTCATGTGAGAGGTTAATACTAAGAATAATTTGGGGATACTTTATTTAGAGTAAAATACAACCTTGAAATGTTGTTAAGGTGTTTTTAAAGTCCAAAAGAATTTATGGACTTATTTTCATTATTGAAAATAATTTATGTGATTTAAATGATTATTTTAATCCTCAAATTTGAACTTATTCTTGTTTATCTTCAAAAATTCTATTTCATATTTTATTATGATTGAGAATTTTATTCTGAGTGGTTTTCATATTTTTAATTATTTTTTAGAGCTATTAATAATTTTCTATGTATTTTTAAAGTTTCTGCCTTATTTGGAATTGTGAAATACCAAAAATGCCCCTGGGCCCACCTGTCAGGGTGGCCCAGCGGTTAACCCTAACCCGAGCCGCACATCCGGCTCGGTCGGACGTACCCGTCCCCTTCTCCCTTCTCCCTCGCGAACCCTAACTCTCATCTCTCTCTCGCGACGCCGTGGTCGCCTGCGCCGTCGCCGAATTACTCCGGCCGCCACCGGCCCTCCCCGCCGGCGAGATCGGTCGCAAACGAACGGCCGCACGATGGCGCACCGATCGGTCCGCGCCGATCTATGTTTCCTCGCCGTCACCGCTCTTCCCCAACACCTCTGCGACATGGCCGTGGGGGTTCCGCGGCGATCTCGTCGTTGCCGACGAACCTGGTGCTGTGGCGTGGCCGTGTACCCCGCCGCGGTTGCGCTGGAGCCCCTGCGCCTCGGCGACCGCCTGGCTTGGCCATGGCTTGGCGCTGCCGTGGCCAGGCTGTGCCGCCGTGCCGCCACGGTGACGCCGTGGTGCTGCTCCAGGTTAGTGCCCCCGTTCTCCTCCTTTCTCTCCTCCTCCACTTCGCCTAGCTCTGTCTACTGGCCTGCTTCCCCCATGGAGATGCTGGCCCTGCCGATGGGCTCTGCGCCATGCTAGTCCTGGTGCTGTCTTGATGCGCTAGCTGCTGCTGCCTACACGCGCCATGGCTGCAAGCTGCTGTGCTGGTGCTACGGCTTTGCTTATGCTATTTGCTGTGCTGCTACTGCCACGCTTGCCCTAGTCTATGCGCGTGTGCAAATCTTACTGTGGCGTATGCCTCCTTTGTTTCCTGTCTCTGCTCCCCCTTGTGGTTATACATGCTATTATCTGTCTAGATGCTCATCTGAGCATCACTAGCCATTGCTGTTGCTTGCTTGCTTGCTTGTGTTGTGCTATGCTCTGGCTCCCCTGGTTCACTACTGTGAGTGATTCTTGCTATTTAGCAAGTACCAGGGCTGCTTGGGTGATGATTAAAGGTTTTTGGCTCATGGTAGGCTTGGCCTTGCTTAATTGTTGTCCATATACATCAATTCCTTGATGATATACTTCTGGATACAATCATAAAAATGGTTTATGTAATTGTCTGTGATTCAATTGTTGCTTAACTGTGGATGTTTAATTTATATGATTCCTGTGTGATGCCAGTGATGCCCTAGCATGCCCTGGCATGCTCTAGCAAGCTTCTGATGATCCTGTGATCATCAGTTGCTTGTAAAAGCTGTGGTGCTCCATCTTGTGCCTTACTAGTGCTCAATTTGAGCTGTGTGTGGTTACAGATAAGTGCTGGTGTGTGCTGTTGTTGGCTCAAGCAATTGTTGTTGCTTGCAGTGATCCATTGGATCCACTGCAAGGCTCTGGTGTATTGATTACTTGTATACATCATTTATCTGTGTAGCTTGGCAAGATTTATTTGATAAATGAGATGAACTGTTTCTGCAGTTATGATTCTTTAACTTAATTGACTTGAGCTAGAGGGATGCCAACACTTGTTGGGGACCCTATCACTCTGAACCCTCTGGGTGATGATGGGTGGCTTGGTTGGTTAGTTTTGTGGTTGAGGTGGCCTCAACAACAAGTATTTGCTGTTCAGGAAGCTCCCACCCCTTTGTTGGCTTGCTGTGGCTTAGTGTATACCTCACTGGATAAATCCTTGTTGGTTTTCCAGTGACCTTTGCTGTTGACAAACAGGAATAGACACAATCTGTCTATCTGTCTGATGGCTTGCTGGGCTTTAGGTGCTAGGTGATTTTGGATGGCTAGTTAGGGATTAATCCATGTTGGATTTCTCTGGTATTGTCACCATGCTGACATACCAATGTTCCCTTGGTGATTTCCTTCTGGTTGATCTCCAGCTTGCTTGCACCAAAAGCCTTAGTAGCCAGATGATGATACAAACTGGGTATTCTACCCATCTTGGCTTCTGTGACATATGCAGATGCTTATTTACGAGCAAACCAGGGTTTTGCTCAGGTTGATCTTGTTTATACCTCACTCCAGCTCCTAGAAATGGGTGTTGGTGTAGAGGATTGCTTCTGTGATGTGCTTGTGCTTGCCCTTCTCCTCCTTGCAAGCTGATGCTACTTGGTTACTTTTTATGGCTGTGAGGATAGGTTGAACAGCAGTGGTTGTTCTTCCTGTTCTTGCTGTGCTTGTGTTCTTACCCTGGAGATTCTGCCGATGGAGCTGCTAGGGTTTTAGCTTGGTGAAAAGGTTTTATACCTAGCCCTCATTGCTTCCCTGGTCGATAGCTCCACCAGTTCACTTTGGTGACTCACTGTGTGTGTGTTGCTGTTGTGCATGCACACATGCTGTGTGTGCTGCCTGTGTGTGTGAGTGTACCAGGCTTGGGACTTGATCCATTTGGTGGATCAGCTCGGCTGATCTTGATAATATCCTCTCAACTTCTCATTTTCTTGCTAATCTGCCAAGTGGCAATGCCACTTGGCATAATACTTGTCTTTGGTCTTTGTTTGTGTGATTGCAGGGATCAATGTGATGCTCTGGGTGAAGATCAAGATCCTCTTGGCAAGATCTCCATGATGATCATCTTGTGTAGTTTAGGATAGATCATTCACTTGTAATTTTCTTTTATTTTCTTTCTTCTATTTTGCCAATTTATGTAATGTGTTGTAATATTTCATATTTCTATTCTGAATATTGTAAATGACAATGTATTATGTGTGATTATCAATAAAGCTCCAATTTTCCTTAATGAGCTTTATATAATTGTTGTACTATTTATATTCTTGATTACTTATAATTGTTTATTGAATTATCTCAAGTTTGAATTGTGAGATATCAATTTAATGTTTGAATTTGAAATTCAAATTCAACTTTGGTTTGAATTCAATCATGCAACTTAAATTTGAATTCAATCATGCAACTTAAGATTGTGATGCAATATCTCTTCTCTCTTCTCAAAACCCTAATGTAGTTGAGTAGGAACAAGTTTGTCGCACTCTCGAAACCCTAACCCTGTAAGATGTCGAGAGAGAAACCTGTCCCCCTTCGATGAAGTTTTGTTTTAAAAGCGCGAAATTTTCCCAGAATTTACGATGCAATGCACATCCCTTTCTAAAATCTACCCCTCGATCGTCTCTAAACCTGGGACATTACAGAAATGGTTGGAAACTCGATTTTGGAAAGATTCTTGGTTGGTTAATGAACCTCTGTCCATTCAATATCCCTCGCTATACAACATAGTGCAAAAAATGTAACGGTCTGTCCTAAGTAATACCCATCCCCTTAACATTCGGTTTAGGAGAGGCCTTACAGGAAATAAATGGGGACGGTGGCTACACCTTGTCGAGCGGCTCATGCATACCTAGTTAAATGATCAAGAAGATAATTTTACTAGGAAGTTGACAAGCAATGGTGTTTTTACAGTAAAATCACTATATTTAGATCTCATGAATGACAACACTCAATATTTGCATAAAGATATTTGGAAGCTGAAAGTACCACTAAAAATCAGAATTTTTATGTTGTTTCTTCACCGCAAAGTTATTCTAACAAAAGATAATCTAGCAAGGCGTAATTGGCACAGTAGTTTGAAATGTTGCTTTTGTAATTAAGATGAAACAATAGAACATCTCTTTATATCTTGCCCGCTTGTTAAAATTATGTGGCGCATAATACACATCGCTTTGAATATCTCACCTCCCAATAATATTACATATCTCTTCGGTGACTGGCTATTGGGTGTTGATAAACATGAAAAAAATGCAAATCCAAGTTGGAGCTTGTGCACTACTATGGGCTATATGGAACACTAGGAATAACTATGTGTTTAACAAATCAAACAAAATATCCTTTTTGCATGTTATTCCCCTCACTACACACTGGATCCGTACGTGGTCCTTGCTACAGCCGGAGGATCGACGACGGGATATGGCACAACCATTTGGAGACGGTTGCTCGGGATTTGTTCAACTAGTTCAGCTGGCCACCTATTTTTAGAGTGACATGTTGATCAGACACATCATGTATCTCTTAGTTTTATTTCGATGGTTGATTCATGTAGCGACCTTATGTGATCCTTGAACTATAACAGACACGATCCTAAATAATGAAATAAATGAGGCCATATCCATCAATTGATGCAGAGGCCGGGTATCCCCATTTCAGAAAAAATAGAAAATATTTTTTAAAAATTTGATTGCCTAGGGTTAATCCCATCCAAACATGGTGTAATTTTTCTGAAATTTGTATTCTTTAATTTCCGTGTCAGAAACTATATAGCTTATATCTAGGAACGGAGGGAGTATAACACCACTATTCATACTTAAATGTGTGTACCTCTCAAATGATTATTAGTTTAAGATTTTTATTTTACATGTCTATAAAACATCATATTTCAAATACACAATATAATTTATTTAAGAACTTTTCAATACTTCCGAGTATAGCTTCTACGATTTTTTTATGAAAGGAAGGCAAAAATGTTTTGCCCCATTCAATTAATTGAGGAGAAGTTTTACAAGACCGTAAATAGAGTTAATTACAAAGATAACTCTCCCAACATTAAATCACAAAAACTTGGCAACCACCAACACCCATAAGCACGCCTCATATTTGATCCTATTAAAAACTACTTGCTGAGAGAGCATGCTTATTGTGAAATAGCCTTGCATTGCGCTCACTTTAAATTTCCCATGAAACAAGCAATGTAATGGAAGCCATGGCTTTTGCGGTTTGGAATAGCCTCACCCCACAACATGTTCCACCATTCCAAAGTTGTGAGACCCGTCCATCGCGAAGGAACAAGCTCAGGGATGCCCACCCATTCCTGCAAGCGGCCCCAAAGGTGAATGGAGTATTGGCAATGGACGAATATGTGATGTACCGTTTCCTTACAAGGCCGCAATTTGGCCACCCCCGCTTCTCTAAACGATTCGCCGTCCAAATTCTATTTTGATTTGCAAGTCACGCGAAAAACTTGACTTTAGGAAGCGCCCAAACTTTCCAAATGTATTTATTCATAGCCGAAGCAACAGATCCAAGGAATTGCACCTCATATACCGATTCAGCGGAGTACTCCCCATTTGGCATGAGTCTCCTAACAACATCATCCCCAATGTCTTCACAGAGGTGGACGGTTTGAATAAGAGACCAAAGCTCAACAAATTTGGAGAAGTGCTCCACGGATAAATCACGACGCAAGTCAATCTTGGCCATTGGAGCGCGAAATATCTCACACGAAACATAATCTACGCAGGGTGTGGCAATACAAACACCACAAAATCGGTCATCAGCTGAGACAGAGGAGCTAGCACGCCCATAGCCATAGCCCATAGGGTGTGATATGGTTGGCTAGCTCGGGTTCATCTTGGAACATAAAAGAACCACAAAGACTGTACAGACAACAGCATGATTCATACAGTTACACAAAATTACCGCCTTCCAGAAAGAATTGACGTCAACAAAACACAGTGCCGTCGTACCGAGAGTCAATTTCAGCAGCAGGAGCGATGGCAACGGCAGAACGGTCCCCTGATATACGCCGTAGTTGTCGCGATCGGGCGCCCACGGTACCGCCGGGACTCCACCCACAGGATGCTGAACCGCCTGCCGCCGCTGCGCCTATCAAGAAGAAGCACGTATTCCCATCAGATTCTCCTGCAATCTGACGGCCAATCTCCTGTCAGGCTGCTTCCAGTGGGCCGCACTTGCGATGTCGTCACACGAACATTCGGACGGCAGCTCCTTCAATCCCGTGTGCTCAGCATCAGGTATCCCCTGATTGAAACAAATTTCATGAGTTATTCTAGGCCTGTGTGCCTTTATATAAGATTAAGTTCCTCAAAGTCACATCTTTCCAATTAGTCAATCGTGTCAGTGCATGCAAAGGACCTCTATAAAGTGCGTCATCGCTCTTTGCTCCGCAGCACGCACCAAACTCCAGATCTCTCTCTTCGATCTTCGCGTTCGACTTTTCACTCTAAATTGTTCTGTCTTGCAAGTTACATATACGACCGGCGATCGATCGATGTCAAGCCTGATAGATATTTGGACGGCGGAGCTGGACAGGATCCGGGCCAGGAGGAGAGCCGACGAGGCGTTCAGACCGACGGCTTCGCTCGGCCGCGGAGGCGGGCACGCAGCTCGTTCTGATGGCCAGTGCAGTGCCGCTCAGGCGCCCTGCGACGATGCCATGGCTTGGCCGGCCAAGAAACAGGTTACTGATGCCAGTAGCTCGCCGTCGCCGGTATTCGTCCGAGAGGACGCATTCTTGTCCATCCTGGTGGATTGTTTCGGCCAGTAGATTGTGCTGAATGCCTGAATATACAGGGTCTCTAGACGTGCGCGAGTATTACTACGTACAGTGCTGTGTTCGTAGCCCAGTAGTAATAACTAGTGAAATATCAATCTCAGCGTCTTCTCAAAGTCTCTGTTAGGAAAGGGGCTGCACAGCAGGTATCTCCAATCGAGTTCGTTTTCATGGACCCTAGGAAAAAGTTCGTATTCATGGGCACGATCGAGACGGTGCAGCCAAGTGGGAGGGGAGCTGTAATTCACCACCACCGCTCGGCTAAAGTAGATTTTTCCATCTCAGATACTCCATGTGAAATATCTCTCTCTGCGCCAGAGATATTTTTCTTCAGTTCATTTCAGACATGGCATTCAGAAGATCGATCAATCCATCGTGTGTTAGCCAGTGCAGCGTTTTTCCTGAATTTCACCTACTCAAACTGCGTTAGGATGTAGCCTAGCTCACTTCTGTTGTACTTGTACACCGTTCTTCTGAGCAGGCCCATCGAATACGTTCCAGCTCCTGCACCTCAATGTCTGGCGCTCCTCGCGATTGGCATAACCGATGTTGGATCCTTTGATTCCCCGAATCATATACTTCGTCCAGCTGGTGCAGCGAACCTGGGCTGCACAACACGGAGCTAGCGCGCTGAGTGTGACGGCGATGGTAGTCACCGGCTCACCGTGCACGCAGGGGCGGTCCTAGTGGGTGGGCAGGGTGTGCGGCCGCCCAGGGCCCAAAAAATCTAGGGGCCCCATCTCAAGCTATACATGTACTTCGTATATACGTATTGCTACGTGAGCTGAAGAAAAAGCCTATGGGCCTTCCGGCCTTTGACGGAAACTGAAAGCAAGGAGCCAGGAAATGATCGCTTTGTTCCTTCGTCGCTTCCTATTCTGCAAATCTATCATGCGCCTAGGCCGCCAGGCGCCAGGACGATTTGAAGGGATCGACATGGCGTCAGGCTCTCGGGGTCGATCGATCAACTAATTCAGTCCTTAGATCTCGCCGGCCGCCAGGCCGCCATCGACCTGATCAGTGATCCCCAGTCCCCACCGACGGTAACTGCTCGCCACTTAAGAAGCTGCTTAATCCCAAATACTGATTTTTTTCTCCTGCTATTGATTTTTTTTATGGCCAGTTCATCCACGTCTCGCCGATTTCAATTTCCGGGGCCCTGATCGTGAGTACGCCACACCGCTTTTCTTTCTCGTCTCTAGGTGCGGGCACACACATATCACTGATTTCACCCATATGAGATATACTCCCTCTGTCCCATAGAACTTGTCTTAAATTTGTCAAAATGTAGATGTATCCAGTCACTATTATTTGACTAGATACATCCAAATTTGGACAAATGTAATACAAGTACCATGGGACGGAGGGAGTATTAAATTTTGTACTCTTCCTTAATCTCTACCTTCACATATATGATGCATAGTTAGTGCTAGTTAACATTTGATGTAATTTTTTGTATTACTATTCCCTGATGAGGTATATTCAATTATGCATTGCTGTTATCTAATCTGTACCTTCACATACATGATGTATAGTTCGGTTGAAATGATTTTTTCAAAGTTGAAATTATTGAAGAAATATTTGAGGTCAAGAATGATTCAACAGAGGTTAAATGGTTTGGCAACATCATGCATTGAGAAGAAATCACTGGATGACACCGACATCGGTCCCATCAAAAGTGACTTTGCATCAAGAAATATTAGAAGAAACTTTTAAGGTAATATGTATAATTATTTGGTATGCTATTGCGTTTGGATGGATTTAAGTGTTATTGATAAGTATATGTATATTCATTATTACTGTTGTGTTGTCTATATTAAGGGCCCCGGGTTTTAGTCTCGCCCAGGGCCCCAAAAATCGCAGGACCGACCCTG
>NC_061510.1:380667445-380705699 GCF_022539505.1 Lolium rigidum
AAATTTGTATCATTATACTTTGCAAGTTTTAGTGGATGTGCCCATTTTCGGAGGTAGATCATGATCATGGTAAGTTGGTAACAAATTTTCAACGTGATGATGATTTGATTTTGCACTCGACCTTGAACAGAGGTACTAGTACGGTCTCACAATTTTTTATCATTATACTTGGACGGTGGCCAAATTCAAAATCTCATAGCGGCAAAACTTCCCGCCCACAAAATACAAAAATTTCACACGCTTCCAAATTCCCATTCTACCCTCGTGGAGATGGCAAAGCCAGAAAGTCGGTTGGTGGGGGGTATGCCCGTCATTTTTTGGATCACCACCTCCCTAGCCCCGAAACCCTCCCAAAAAAAATTACATTTCCTCTCGAGACCACCCACCGGAACTTCCCAAGTCCCTCTCTCCCACCTCCACGACCACCGCACCGAACATCCCCGCCGGACTTCCCCGGCCTACCCGAGCCCTCGCGATCCTCGTCATCCCGCCGCCCGCCGGAGCCGCTTCATCGACGCCGTCATCAACCGGACCGGATCATCCCCGCCGAACCTCGAAACCATATGCTCATCCAGCAGTCTACCGCAGTCGCTTCAGCTGCGGTATCGTCCACCCCACCGGAGCCGCTTCGCCGGATCCGTCGTCCACCGCATCGGATCTTGCTCACCGACACCGCTGTGCATGAACCGGATCTCCTTCACCGGCGCCTTGCATGATCTAAACTCTTCTACTCGTCGCTTTTCTATTGCTTGCCTCGCAAGTTCTTGTTTAATCTTGGGGGAACCTGTTTGTGCTAACGACGCGCCGTTACGTTTTTGCAGATGAGATGAGTAATCATGAAGTGTAATGGCCGTCTCTCCAACCCCAAGTAGCACATGTAGCGTACTTCATCACCGGATCTATCAACCCCAGGAAGATCTCGTCGTGACTCCCACGAGTGCTTCTCCTAATGTAAGTCCCTTGTTTTAGCGCCATGTTCCGGGTTCGTATGCTTGTTTGTCCGAAGCTCTTTTAGTTCATTCCTAGCTATGACCGTAACACGTTGCTATTTTCTACTTCATTGCTAACTTTAAGCGATTGAACATTTTGGTTTGCATTCCCTGCTCCGTAGATGTAGCCATCATAACTTCTATCTTGCTCGACCGTTGTTACAAAAATTATAGGTATTATAGTAACATCCTCGCTATTATTTAGTTCATGGCCAATTTTAAGTAATTGCACATGTTGGTTCGCATTCCCCGCTCTATAGCTTTTGGCATCGTAACTTCTATATTTGGTTTACATTCCCTGCTCCGTAGATCTAGCCATCATAACTTTATCTTGCTCGACCGTTGTTACAAAAATTATGGCCTCGCTACTATGTTGTTTGTGCCAATTTTTTACTCCATGAACATGTTGGCTTGCATTCCCCGTACTACAGGTGATGCCATTGTTTTGTATCTAGTTCATTGTAAGCTAACAAAGTAAGGACTTAGTTTGGCATGCTATCACTCGCTATCTAGCCCGTAGTACAAATAAACTTGTCATACTACTAGATAATAATTTTGCGTGCCATCTTGTTCTTCAAAAGCTGCATTATTGACTTGTTTCTCCGACTTGGCATGACGCTCACATATGGAAAGCTGAACATATTGGTTTGCATTCCCTCTTATACAAGTTCACAGTGATCCCACTATATTCTCGTATCCGGTCCATCCTAAGCTCCAAGCATTAACTATCCTCTATGTGTTGCTCATTACAAGTTTATATCCCGAAACATCTTGATTTGCATCCCCTTCACTATAAGTTCAGGAGTATTATTTAGTTCACGGCCAAAATGAAGTAATTGCACTTGGCACATGTTGGTTCACATTCCCTCCTCTTTAGCTTTTGCCATCGTAACTTCTATTTTTGGTTTACATTCCCTGCTCCGTAGATGTAGCCATCATAACTTCATCTTGCTCGATCGTTGTTACAAAATTTATAGCCTCGCTACTATGTTGTTCATGCCAATTTTGTACTCCCTGAACATGTTGGTTTGCATGGGACTCGACAAGTAGTAAGTCTGCTGTTTCATTCTAACATGCTCTGTTATATTGGCTCTTGGTATGCGGCATGCACTCTTTGTTTGCTTATTGTGCGCATTACAATGATCTTGTTATAACGACGAAATGATGAGTTCCAAATTCTTTGGCAAACAATATTGCAGTGTCTTTGCGTTTCCATTGTTGCTGGTCTTAACTTGTAATGTCTTTGTTTCGGATATAGGTGCTGCATGGACAACTTAAAAGATTGCCTGGATCGCTTCATTGTATTGCTAGGTTTAATTACCATTCAATTTCTCTCGGGTTCCGTAATATTTTTTCAAAGCCTTGCAACTGATGTAATATTTAGTTAGTTTTTATAGTTCTTTCGCGCATTTTTTCTTTGGTGCTTGTGGTAAGTGAGGCTATCCGACGTAAATCAATGCTGCGTAAATATTCTCGCATCTAAATCACGAATTCCCATCCCTTAAACGGCCCAATTAAGCGAAATCACATACGTGCCGCCCGCAAAATCCTAAAGCGCCTTTTACGCCGGCATATAAACAAGCAACTAAACGGGCCGGCCCACTTACTTATTGGGCCAGCCCACTTGATTTACTCGTGGACCCCACACTTTTATTGGGCCGGCCCACTTGCTTTAAGGTGGACCCCACCCACTACCGGGCCGGCCCACTAACTAGTTGGGCCAGCCCAATTGCTTTTGTGGTGGTCCCCACATACTAAACGAGCCGGCCCTTTAAGACGAAAGTGGGACCCACTCGTGTTTTTGGCCCGGCCCACTAGCGTGTTGGGCCGCCCACTTGCTATATGGTGGACCCCACATACTAAATGGGCCGGCCCTTTAACAGAAAGTGGGACCCACCTGTGTTTTTGGCCCGGCCCACTAGCATGTTGGGCCGGCCCACTTGCTATACGGTGGACCCCACATACTAAATGGGCCGGCCCTTTAACAGGAAAGTGGGACCCACCAGTGTTTTGGCCCGGCCCACTATCTTCTTGGGCCGGCCCACTTGCTATATGGTGGACCCCACATACTAAATGGGCCGGCCCTTTAACAGGAAAGTGGGACCCACTCGTGTTTTGGCCCGACCCACCATCTTGTTGGGCCGGCCCACTTGCTATATGGTGGACCCCACATACTAAATGGGTCGGCCCTTTAACAGAAAGTGGGACCCACCGTGCTTTTGGTCCGACCAGCAGCTTGTTGGGCCAGCCCATTTGATCAAATGTGGACCCCACGCACTAAATGCGCCGGCCCGATAGCAGGAAAGTGGGACCCACATGCTAATTGGGCCGGCCCAATAACTTCTTGGGCCGGCCCAGTTGCTTTAATGTGGACCCCACTTTATAAATGGGCCGGCCCGATACCAGGAAAGTGGGTCCCACATGTCTTGTGGGCCGGCCCTTTTGCATCGTTGACCAGGTCAAACGAGTGCATTCGGCCGGCCCACATGCTTAGTGAGCCGGCCCATTAAAGTTTTGACCAGATCAACCTTAGAGGTTAGGCCGGCCCACGTAACTAATGGACCAGCCCAGCTATATAGTTGACCGGATCAAACTAAGTCGAGCATGCCCGGCCACGCAAACTTAATGGGCGGCTCGCTTAAGACGTGGCGAGCCTCGTGTGGGCCTACCATCTACCACGGAGTTTCGGCTGGTTAACGCCGTTAACACTGCCGGTTAACAGCGTACGCCACGTGTCGGCTTGCATGACGTCGCGCAGTCAACGGGCTCCCGAAAACACTTGGGCAACGGTCCAATTTTCCGTGGCGGAAGGGCGCCCAAGCGCGACGGACCGAAAAAATTGTCGTAGGACTTTGCCTGACGCAGTTTCCACAACAGAACCCATATCGTCAGGTTAGGCCCATAGGCGACGAAAAATACCCCTTAGCGGACGATTTTGAGACGTTGTCTATCAGAACTTTTCTTGTAGTGAGTGACAAGCATTAAGCATAACAAGTTGCAACAATATCATCAAAGTACCAATTATGGACACTAGACACTATGCCCTAACAATCTTATACTATTACATGACCAATCTCATCCAATCCCTACCATCCCCTTCAGCCTAGAGGAATTACTCACACATGGATGGGGGTAACATGGCTGGTCGATGGAGAGGCGTCGGTGGTGATGATGGCGATGATCTCCTCCAATTCCGCGTCCCGGCGGAGTGCCGTAACCGGAGACTTCGGCTCCCGAGACGGAGTTTCGCGATGTGGCGGCGTTCGGAGGGTTTCGGCGACTTCGACTTCTCCCCGTGCGTTTTTAGGTCGAAGGCAATAAGTAGTCCGAAAGAGGGCGTCGGAGGCCAGCCGAGGCCGCCACACACTAGGGCCGCGCGGCCCCTCCCGGGCCGCGCCGCCCTATGTGTGTGGGGCCCTCGGGCCCCCACTTCGACTTGCCCTTCTCGGCTCCGTCAGTATTCCGGGAAAATAGGACCTTTCGCATAAATTCCGAGGATTTTCCCGAAAGTTGGATTTCTCGCACAAAAATGAGACACTGTAACAGTTCTCGCTGAAAACAGCGTTAGTCCGTGTTAGTTGCATCCAAAATACACAAATTAGAGGCAAAACAATAGCAAAAGTGTTCGGGAAAGTAGATACGTTTTGGACGTATCAACTCCCCCAAGCTTAGCTTATTGCTTGTCCTCAAGCAATTCAGCTTAACAACCGAGCGATAAAAGAACTTTCACGAACACATTTGTTCATATGATGTAAATATTCTCATGCTATGGCTAACACTTAGGCAGTTCATAATAAGATACATGCAAATAAGATCATCCAATAGCTATGTCAATCATGGAAAAGTACCAATAATTAATAATAAGCATCATGAATCATGTATATAAGCAAGATTGCAATGTTCATAAAAGAGTATGATAGAGTGGTATCTCGCTTGCCCATATTTGATCAGCAAAACATAAATGCTCAGGCACCTCTGGAGTTCATAGAAAGACTAGAAATAGTGATTGTCAAAGATAAAAGCATCAAAGTTATACCACAATTAATCATATTTTGGGACAAGCATATCTTTACTATTAAATGGGAGTTGGTCGTTTGACACTCAACGCACTTTGGTGGTCGTCATTGAAAGCATCACATCCGTTGATTTGCATCCGATCTGACATACAGCTTCCGCAGGCAAAAAAGGCAAGATTAAAAATAGCATCGCGCAAACCCAACAATTCAGGGATCACCAAAAAACGGCCCTCAAAATAATTCCTGCATCGCTCTGAAGATAGGAACAGTTAAGGAAGTATATCATGTACTGCCAATAATAAAGAGATTGGAACAAAGCAACATCCGATCTGCAACAGTTAAGAAAGTATATCATGTACTGCCAATAATAAAGAGATTGGCACAATCACAGATTTTTAAAAAAAGGAAAGCTACTAACGTCACCTTTAACTCCCCACATATTTTTTTCAGTGTCTAGCACTTGCATACCCACGACCTCTCCGCCGGCGTAAAATAAAAACGGCGCATTGCCGCTTCCACAGTACACCATACTCATGACCTCTCCGACGGCTTCATCGCGACCCACCATCCACGACTCCAGCCCGTGTCCGCCGCATCCATCCCGCGCCTTCGCACCTTCTTCTTCAGGCGCACCAAACGCCCGTCCGCCGTCACTCTCCTCCGTACGCCGTGGAGGATGCAAGCGCCACCGGCCATTGTAGCCCGTTCAGGACCCAAGCCTCACAGGCGCCAGGAAGACCTCACGACGTGAGTACATGATGCCAATTTCAGGTTTGATTTACCTATTATTCTTCATATTGGCAACATGAATTTCACAATGATAAAGAAGTTAATTCTATATTGAAACGAGAATTCTTCCATAAGTCAACCGTTTGGTTGTACCTATTCTTCTGTTTAGGAATTATAATTTGGATCTGAGATCTGTCCTAGCATCAATTAATGATATCCTCAATCAGTTTATTTTTACGTGAATTTTGTTATACCTGCAGATTGTGATAAAATATTTATAAGTCTGAATATGTCTAGGACTTTTCTTCTAAAATGTTCAGAGAAATTGAAATCCTATATTATGAGAATTCTCTAGATGCTAAGTCATAATTTGACAGGGCCGTCGAGCCGTTTGACTAAGGGATGCGGGAGTGCATTGAGGTGAAGCAGAAGCGGACATATTATAAGCTCCCGAGTTGCAGCTAAGTAGTGCGTCACGACAGTCGACAGGTAATCTCACGATGCCAAAGGAGCTACACGTTGGTCAGGTCATCTGATGTGTCCAAGAAAATTCATGCGATGTTTTACATTTTTATTAGTAGGTTACATGTGAGATTGAGTGAAAGGCTTACTACTATTTATGTATGCTAGGAGCTGCAACATCATTACTATGCGTGCTTGGCTATGGATTTTAAACTGCCATCCATTGTGACTTTGTGCCTGCAGCTAAGTGATTGTTGGTGGACTTCAGGATGGAGGGGATGAAGATCCTACATGCGTAATATGCACTTTCGAATGGATGAAACATGTAAGTCAAAGAGTGAAATCAACGTAAGGATGTTGTGAAGTGTGCAGGCACATTCTTATTGTCTTTCCCGACTAACACTTACTATGCGCTTTGTATCCCTCTTCTTAAATGAAAGTGTATATTTGGTTTGTTGAATTTGTTTAACTGTAGAAGTTAGTCACGGCGAATTACAAAATGTGAAATACATGCAGGAAAATTTGATTGATCGAGTGATTAAATTACTAAAGAATGTTTGTTTTACCAGAATCATTTTCTAAAATAACAAGGTCCAGTTGGAACTGTTTGTTTTACAACCAGAGTGAATGACGTCTCGGTGCAACTAGATGCCCAAACATTTTGAACATGTGACACTGAAGGAACAAGTTACTCCAGTATTTTTTTGTTGTTGAATTGACTTATTCTGCACAACGCACTTGGTCTTTGTTTTTCTAACACATGGAACCAATCTACTTTTTCCCGAATGGGGCACAATTATATCACATGTTTACCTTGGGATTGCCTCTCCTAACTAAAGGGTCACAAATTTAGTGATTTTAGCTTTCACCTGTGTCTCAAACCATGCAAATTCATGTGATTTTATATCAGCCCAGATAGCCTTTTAGTGGTGAACATCTAGGTTGATATAATGCGAAACATTTACCTTTTATATATATCAGCATGGTGGCAGCTTTTCATTCAGATGTGGGATCAGTTTATCTTGTATTGAGTTGGTTTACATGGTTGCGTTTGGTATATATAAAGACATAATTGCATGCAGTAATTTCATCCTATTTTCACATTTTCCTCATATAAAGTGAAGTGAAAAATCCATAATATTTGCAGGAAATGACATTTATTGGTTGACTGAACTGTGAAATATTTAGCAGCAAAAATCATTCAAAATAATCGTGGGACCTAATCAATATGGAATGCTGTGCCAAATGTGGAGGCACATGCCCAAGTCTATTTGTCTGATGTAAATACATTGCAGAAAAGATAAATTGGTCTAACTTGTGCTGCTATGAGAGGCTTTAGAAGAGAGTAACACGACAAGAGTAATTGAGGATGTCCTTGTGTTAACTATGAGTTGCATTACGACAACAACATCATCGAAGCCTTTTCCCCAAGCAAGAATGGACTTATGAATAAACTATGTCATATGAACTAACCGGGAGATATATGATATGGATGGTGTTCTACGGATGGAGATTATGTGTATGCGCACGATGGTGCACTTGAATTTGGATTGCCGACACTGCAGAATGAAGCAAATGTATAGTTTATGGGCCATATATCGTTCCGGAATAGCAATTTGATGGTTTTCTTCAACAATATTCTTAGTGATTCGGTGTGAAGGGATCAATAGACTTCTTGTGTCTATCATGGTTTCTTTGCATAAAAAGCGAGGAAACCATCCAAGGAGGCTTGCACTGGCAAATATATGAATTATCTTGTTAGGAGTAGCTTCACTGAATCTATAGTCCGACAGTTTGCAATGCATCATCTCAATATATTTTGTGTACCAGTGTGGGTATATGTGAACAATCTATATTCTTGTATGAGAACAACTTGTTCTGTTGTCATCTGGTAGTTTGGCTAATAGGATCTGATTCTCCACGGGTGAAGCATTTGGGCTTCTAGGAGCAATTTGTTATTCTTTTTATTGTTAATTGTGCTTAATAACTAACTAAAAAATTAAATTATGCACTATGATTAGTCTTTTTGTTGGTTTGAATAACACATTATTGTTGTTATACTTTGTTTTTGTCAGATATCTATACGTCTCCTCTTTTTGACAAATATTTGTTCATAGACGTCTCTAGAGATGGATAGTGAAACCCACGTTTCTAGAGATGATCAAAATTGTGATTAGGAGGCATAGTACTTCCTTGAAGGACCACCCACGAGAGAGAATGTTGTTAATGCATTTTCTATTCATACTTTTTTTTGTCGTTTTTAAGTTTGCAGGAACCTTGTCTAGACGAATGATGCATGTTTCAAAAAAAATTATAGTGTTCATTAAGACGGTTTATTCAAAAAAAGTTGCACATGGTGATGAAAAACTCGAGGGCCGTGGCAACGCACGGGCATTCAACTAGTTATACTAAGAATGACAGTTGTGCTCTCAAGAAAGTGCTCAAAGAAAGGATGGAGACTCAATGTAAAAGTAAAAGATTGACCCTTCGCAGAGGGAAGCAGGGATTAACATGCGCTAGAGCTTTTCATTTGTAAAACAGGAGTAAGATTATTTTGAGAGGTGTTTGTTGTTGTCAACGAATGGTAATGGGTACACTAACTACCTCGTCAACCAGACTTTCAAGAGCGGCTCCCATGAAATTTTATTTTTGGGTGGCACTCCTTCCAACCTTGCTTTCACAAACCATGGCTAACCGAATCTTCGGGTGCCTGCCAACAATCTCATGCCATGAAGGAGTGCCTTTTTATTTTAGTTTTATTTAGATGATACTCCTCCCCACCTTTGCTTTCTCAAGCCATGGCTAACCGAATCCTCGGGTGCCAACCAACAATCACATACCATGGAGGAGTGTCTATTTATAAATTTATGAAGGTTAATTAATTTGGGGCTGGGAACCCCGTTGCCGCCTCCTTTTGCAAAATTATTGGATAAGCGGATGTGCCACTAGTCCATATGAAAGTCCGTCAAGAGTAAATGACAAGGTTGAAAGATAAGCACCACATACTTCCTCATGAGCTATGAAACATTAACACAAATTGAGAAGCATTTTGAAGGTTTAAAGGTAGCGCATGAGAATTTACTTGGAATGGTTTGAAATGCCATGCATAGGTATTTATGGTGGACACTTTGGAACAACTTGGTTTTCATGTGTTTGGAGGCACGAGCAGCGTTCCCGCTCAGTACAAGTGAAGGCTAGCAATAGACTAGGAAGCGGCAATCAAGAGAGCAGTAACTGTCATAATCATGCTTGCGGCAAAATAGATTAACTGAGGCATAAAAGTGATACAAGAACTCTGAGGCAATGTAAATCATTGAGGCTTAATTGACTCTTGTTCAGTCATATGCATGCGTGAGCATGTGCCAAGTTAATTCAAACGAATTATTCCAGAGGAGGATACCACAATATCATACCTATTTATGAATAAAACAATGCAAGCAAACATCCATGACATGCTACTCATATTAATAAATTGGAGCTAAACATGAGAGATCATGAACTACTAGACTTTCTTAAATTACATATACCTCACATGAACCAACCAAGCATGCTCACATGGATGAGTGTATGTACAAAAATGAAAACAAATAGAGTTCATACCAGCCTCTCACCACAATCAGATTGTTGTAGATCGTCATTATTGCCTTTTCACTTGTGTAGCTTGAATAATATGGAACGAAAACCACGCTCCAGCCACCGAAGACCATTGAACTCATAAAGAACTTTACAAAACCAAAGAAGAACAGAAAATATTTTTGGTGTTTTCGAATTTGGAAACAAGAACAAAAGGAAGCAAGCAAACAAAGCAAAATCTTTTTGGGTTTTCTTATAGCAAACTAGCAATAGCAAATAAAGCAAGATAAAATCAAGAAACTAAAATAAACAAGTGGTGAAGAGAAACAACAGAAATATTTTTGGTCTTTTTGTGTTTTAGTAAAGAAACAAAGTAAGAATAAGAAAATGAAAACTAAAAGAAACACAGAAAAGCGGGATGGCAGAAATCTGCCAAAACCTGACAGCAGTACAGAAATCGATTTTTACAAAAATCTTCCGCTGCTCAGCTCGAAAAGTGTTCAACTAATGAAAGTTAGATAACAACCTGGGGAACATGCACAAAAATTGGCAGCTCAAAATAACGTTCTGGCTGTGCGCACGAATTTTTCTAGTAACAGTCCAGAATCTGTTTTCAGGCAGCACCTCCCCAAATATCATCTTCCTCTCATTAGAAAACCACTCAAAGAAAATAAACAAGTATGTACAAGTATCCAGCAACCATAATATGCAAAGAATGAGTGATGCCGGTATACCTCCCCCCAATCTTAGGCTTTTGGACTAAGTGGAGATCAACCCCAACGAGGGTCTGGGTTCCATGCCGGTGGATCATACATGACGTAGTCATAATAAAGTCCCGATGCAGAAGAAAAGCGTGGAGGCTCCTCATGCCCAGCTTGTGGATGCGAAGAACTTGCTGCATCGGATGACGAGTCGAGGTGTTCCTCGTCCTCCTTCGTGTTGTCTCTTGCACGATGGCCTCCTCCCTCTATGTGTGCATTAACTGCACTTTCCGTGACTGACCAATCCTCCCTGGAATCAAGGTTAAACAGAGCAGGTGCAGGCAATCCTACTAATTTTTCAGCTTTTCTTAGTTATTCTCCAAGCTTTCTTGTAAAATGTTATTCTATAAGACAGGTTGCTCAAATTAGATGAATCGAAACAAATTCATGCTTAATCATGGAGACTATATCAAGTTTCTCTATGGGAAGTTGAATATCAAGGTGGTGAGGTTCTACACCATGCATAGCTAATAAACGAGAGGCGATGAGACCTCCACAAATTCCTCCCTTCTCACGGTTAGTAGCAAGTCTGTTGGCTATCAAAGCACCCAAGTTATAAGTCTTATCACCTTGTAATGCAGCAGCTAGAAAGGCTAAATCCTGGATAGATATTTTACTTCCATTCTTTCTTGCTAGAACGCACTTGGTGATGAAATAAGCAAAGTAGCGAATAGCTGGGAGTTGAATGCTATTGATTTTACCACCATCCTCTGAGAAGCTTCTTCCATGACAAATCATCTTGAAAAGGTCCAAGAACTCTTGCGGCGATCCTCTTATCTTCTCGCATGATCCCCATTGCGGCACTCTGATTGCTGCACAAAAATCATTGAATGGCAAGTTGACGAGTTTTATTATAAATTTTGTACTGAACCATGGGGTTAGATCGCGACCAATTGATTTTAAAATCCTGCACTACAGACATAGTCAGTTTTGCATATTGGCATGGTTCACCATCAACAAAATCATCCAACCCTGCACGAGAGATTAGACTTTGAACATCTTGCAAGATTCCTGCACTTCTCATAAAATCCACGCACGGGTAGTAAGCGGGGTATACTCCTTCTTGACGGTGAACTCTCATAACCTGTTGCACCTCCAATTCTTGTTGGTTGAGTTGGTGCCTACTCCCTTCCATTTTCTGGAATTTTTCAACAAATAATATAAAATTTGATTTGGTGACATATAATTGAGGGAAACTACCATAGGAACTTGCTAGAGTACTAATCATGCATCAAAACTAGTTTCTACCACTTAGAACAAGCATGCAAGCTCACTAAACATGTTACCTACAGCAGCAAAATATTCAAGATATACTCCACCAAACAAAATTCTACTTGGATAATCGGAGGAGTCACATACCGAAGAGCAAATGTGCCAAATTTCAAACAGAAATCTGGGCTGAGCAAAGAGATCGAGAAATCTGGAGCTCTTGAGCAAAAACGCGAGTGAGAGGAACTCGGTGCGAGTTTTTTCGGGAGAGAGAAGAATGTGGGAGGAAGAGATGCCGAACCGGGGCAAAGGGGGACCCACACACCAGGGTGGCGCGCCCCTTGCGAGCCGCGCCGGCTCGTGGGGTGCCACCTCAGGGTGCCCCGATGGTCATCCCTAGGTGCTCCCAGGTGCCTCGTCGAAAAATCGGACCAACGGTATAATTTTTGTGGATTTTTGAAAACTTTGAAAAATGCACATTTCTGGGTATTAAGTTTATTATTACTGGCCAGGAATTTTTTTGAAATCTCTAACTAACTAAGGAACTTTACAAAACAAAAGTGCTACAACAAGTAGAACAAGTGGAGGAAGAAAAAGATGTTGTTTACCTCCTCTATGCATATAAAAAGTATTTGTTAACAAGGTTGATCAAGTATTGCCACCAAATAAATTTTACATAGCATAAGAAGAAATAAACCTCAAATCAATCATGTGTGACGCCCCAAAACCGGTACCATGAGGATCCCAGCGAACCCGCCGAAATCCGCACGATATCTATTCTAGGAGACGCACCACCAAGCGCCTCGTACACGCCGAAGCATGCACGCGATGCGGGTGGAATCAATCACGAGCGGTTACATTACAACAGATTTACAATAGAGCCCACAAGATACATATATTACAACAACTCCAACGAGT
This sequence comes from Lolium rigidum, assembly GCF_022539505.1. Taxonomy (NCBI): domain Eukaryota; kingdom Viridiplantae; phylum Streptophyta; class Magnoliopsida; order Poales; family Poaceae; genus Lolium; species Lolium rigidum. The sequence goes on from NC_061510.1 coordinate 380,680,103, forward strand.
CAAGATACAAATAGATACAATACAAAGATCCAAATCATATAGAAGATCAAATACGTCCGACTACGGACAAGATACAAATTTGGACTAAGAGTCCTGAAGATAACCAGTGGCGTCCATAACCCTGCCCAGGCCAAGCCGAAAGGGTAACCTTGCTAACGTCGTCTTCATCGAACATATCTTCATACCTGCCCGATTATATCCCGTAGAAGCAGCAATAAGTACGGGTTCGTACTTAACAAGACTTCAAGACGTATAAGCATTCGTCAACCAGTCGTCCTTTGTACTTGAGGCACGCAGGGGACTTAGAGGACGCAAGAAAAACGTCATAGGCAATATGGTGGGGTTAAGCGGCAGCGCGCAAGCACTAAAAACCTATAGAGACACTCTACAACATTCGTCTATCAGAGAAGGTGAGAGAGCGCACAACTAACAGTTCTATACTCTGCAAACATAACACAACCGATGCGTTCCCCCTTCGCCAAGAAGTACTTACAAAGGCACCCACACGGTTGTCAAGTTTTAACCATTTGTTATTAGAGTTGTGCTAACTTACTACACAAGTTATTATGATTGAAACAACAGGTGTAAGTTGTCTATGGTCGAGTCATACAGCTCCAAGTTGTCCATAACCGCGGACGCGGCTTATCGATAAGATTTAACCCTGCAGGGGTGCCCAAATGTGCCCACACGCACGATCAACCCACTTGCGACAGGTGGATATAACGACTCGCACTCTCCTTCACGACAACAATGTCCAGGAAGCCACCTAACTAAGTTGAACCCGAATCGAAGTCCGGCCGAATCTCCGAGACGGACCTAGCTGTTTGCGAAAACGGCTTCCGAGGGTCAAAATACACACTGGGGCGAATGACCCGCTTCAAAGATGCGATAAACGCGCAGGCCGCGAACCTATACGTGCATACCGTAAACAAGGGATACAAGGCACCCGGGGGCTTCCCAAAGTAAATAAGTAACAAGCCGGCATGCACGCAACAACAAATGGTAAAACATTACGAACTAGTTGTGGCCACCGGACAAAGCTGTAGATTCCGGCAGGTGGCCGAGGGAGACCCGAAGCATACCCACGTGTGGTTAGAGCGCTCGGCCTCGGAACGTATAACGAGAACTCGGGTCCTAAGCTTTAAAGAAACACAAGTGAGCCGTCATAAAACGAGCAACTGACTCACCGATGCCTCCGCTTAACAATTATTAACAAGTAACCATGATACTTCCAACAGATATAACCATAAACCATGTGTCATGTATTTCCAACAGATAACCCGATAAGATAGCGGTAACGGTAACACGATATAAACAGCACTAGCATGCACTACGACTCGCAAGGCAGACCCGATAACCAAACAACAGCTGTAGGAGGTTGGTGGTTGGTGGTGGCAATATGGGCTGCTTGAGGTAACAAGTGGAAGGGACACGCGACAAGAACGCAACTCAAGGATAGCATGAGGGAGAAGGCAAAATAAAATAGGTGAGCGACTTCTGCAGAGGCAGAAGTATAGGGGAAATGCTTGCCTGTTAAAGCTTGCCGAGGGACATCCGGACAACTTGGCGTATCTCTCCGCACCACTTCGCGATCCTATCCGGGAAGAAGCAAATGCTGGAACAAGCAACGGATGCAAATCTTACTACTACGGATAAAGAATATCCAGCATGATCAAGATGATATGCATGACATGGCAAAGATGATGCGATGCAACTTATCCAATTTAAACGGAATCAGATTTCCGACAAACAATTATTAGGTTCAAGTTATTTATCTACCCGCATATTAAATATTGATTAGCATAGCATTGACATGGCATGGGTGAGCTACTCAATTTAAACGAAGCGGGAAATCGTATCCGGCAATCCCAATTACTCCGCATATTAATTATTAGGTGCGATGCAAACTACTACGTCACGAAATGATGCAAAATGCAAACTGGTATATGGATGCCATATTATTGTTCCTCACATTTTTCTGATAGAAATAGACATATAATTTGTAGTAGTCAGATTTGTAAAACAAGGTTTGCAAAAAGGAAAAAGAAGAGCAAAGCTAGCAGAAAGATGCGGACCTGACTGCACAAGCGACTAGAAGCAGCACATACTCTAGTACTTGATCCTGATACCACCTTGAAAGAGATCAATGCTATAGCCACTGGACTGCTTTGCTGATGCTGATTCAGATTGGCTCACGTGTACACTTAACTATCTCCAAGCGTGGGATCTGAACAAAGCACAAGGAAAAAAAAGATGGATTTAATGGCCGGGATTTGAACCAAGGAGATCACGGCTGAAACGAAAGCATGAACCAGATGGGCTACCACGCTGATATTGAATAGGAGTAGACATGAAGCAGTTCTGGACAGTGTACCATAACTGACGAAACTGAACAAAGATGAGGCCTTGAAGCTGTGGTGAACGCACAGGGAGGTGCTGGTCGCGGAAGTAGTCATGTCTCCACCATCTTGACGTCCCCATAGTCGAAGTAGTGGACGCCGGGAAAAAGATCTTAAGCGGCAACACGGTCGGACAGATCGGAAAAACTACACAGGCATGGTGACAGAATGGTATTAGCTAGCTAAGCTAAGCAGGATGGCTGCTGGATGGTTGCATGCGTGTGGAGCTAAGCAAGCAAGCAGGCAGGTGGATGGATGAATAGGAGCGTGTCTGATGTCGATGGTAGCTGCTGCTGCTGAGCATGGAACGCGACAGGTACAAGGCGGCCAGGCGCGCGTGGACTTGGACTGCAGCTGCTGTCGAACAGCTTGCGGGCACGCGCACACGCTTAAGAAAGACATTCAGCTGGAGGAGCGAGGCAGGCAGCCTAGGAGCGATCTGGTGGTGATCAAGGCGCTACACAGGAGGACGTGGGTGCTGGCTCGGCGTCGTGCAGAACTTGTGGCGGCGGATGGCGAGGCCGACGGCGGGGCTTGAGGTGGTGCAGACGCGAAGTCGAGGAGCTCCGGCGACGGACTTGGCGGCGCGGGGACGCAGCGGTTGAGGACGAGCTGGGAGAGGGCGACGTGCAAGAAGGAGCCGGCGGCGAGGCGCTCCGCGCGGATGAGGTTGGGACAGAGGCGCGCGCAGCTCGGGGAGGCGTCGGCCAGGGCGGGGGAAGCCGAGCGGGGGGGACGAACGGCAGCCGGGCTGCCGCAGCTCGAGCAGGAGGTGGCATAGATGAGTTGGAGCAGAGGGCGGCGGCACGAGAGGGAGAAGGCTAGGGTTTTCCTGCGGCTCGATGGGGATGTAGAGAGGGAAAACGAGCAGGTGACCTGGGTGGTTGGCAAGGTCAACCAGCGTGATCATGTGAGGAAGATGGGATGTGCTTTTCCTTCAGCAGAAATGATCGGTCATGTAGATGGGCTGCTAGTTGCTGCTTCTCTTCTCTTTTCCTACTGCTTCTTTCTTTCTTTCTCTCACAGATGTTTGCAGGAAAACAAAATAGAAGAGAGGGAAAGAACTTGTGAAATAACTTGGAAAATCCTGCAGGTTTTTGGAAACAAAACTCAATTTGTTTAGTTTGAAAATAATTTGTTTTTATATAACTAAGAAGAGAGAGGTGAGGTTTATATACCACATAAGAGTTTATTTTGTAAACAATTAAAAGGTTTTATTTTGATATCCAAAGAGAGGGTTTAATTTTAGAAATAAAATAGGGTTTAATAAAATAATTTTGGAGTTCAAAAATATGCATGATGCCATGATTATGCACAAAAGAAAAGGCACAAAAAAATCTAATAGGGGTATTTTTCCGGGTCGCTACATCATGTTACCTGGAATTGTATTGATATGGATCCAATCACAAGAGTTTGATATTCTTCTTTAGGCTCATATATAGGACAATCAATGGTTCCCACTTTGATAGTTCTCACATTAGAAATTGTATTAACTCCACATGCTTTCTCAATCCTCTTGGGAAAATAAACGGTATGCTCCTTGTCATCAACACTGAAAGTAACTTTTCCTTTATTGCAATCAATAACAGCCCATGCGGTGTTAAGAAAAGGTCTCCCAAGAATTATATACATATTATCATCTTCAGGCATTTCCAACACAACAAAATCAGTTAATATCAAGCAGGTATTAGTAACTTCAACAGGAACATCCTCACATATACCAACAGGAATAGCAGTAGATTTATCAGCCATTTGCAAAGATATATTAGTCGGTATCAACTTATCTAAATAAAGTCTCTTATAAAGAGAGAAAGGCATAACACTAACACCCGCTCCCAAATCACATAGAGCAGTTCTAACATAATTATTCTTAATAGAATAAGGAATAGTCGGTATACCTGGGTCGCCCAACTTTTTGGAACTTTGCCATTGAAAGAGTAATTAGCAAGCATAGTGGAAATCTCCTCATTAGGAATTTTCCTTTTGTTAGACACAATATCTTTCACATACTTTGAATAAGGAGGCAATTTAATAGCATCAGTTAAAGGGATTTGCAAGAATAAAGGTTTCATCCAATCACAAAATTTATTATAGTGTTCTTCTTCCTTTGATTTTAATTTCTTAGCAGGAAAAGGCATTTGCTTTTGCACCCAAGGTTCCCTTTCATTACCATGTTTCTTAGCAATAAAATCTTCTTTAGTATACTTCTTATTTTTAGCATGCTTTTCAGGTTCTTCTTCAACCTCTTCTTTATCAGAAGCATCATTCTTATCATTATCTTTATCATGTTCATTACCACTTTCAGTTTCAGCATCGAAATAGAAATACTATTAGGATCATTAACGAGCTCAGAGGATTCCACAACAGTTTTATGTTTCTTTTTCTTTTTCTTAGATGGAGCAATAGTTTCAGTTCGTTGAGAATCTTGTTCAATTCTTTTGGGATGCCCTTCAGGATATAGAGGATCCTGGGTAGAGACATCACCTCTAGTTGTTACTTCATAAGCATGTTTCTCTTTAGAATTATTTTTTAATAAGTCATTTTGCACTTTAGTAAGTTGATCAATTTGAGTTTGAACCATTTGAAAATGTTTAACAAGCATCTTAACATCATTGGAGGTTCTCTCTACAATACCATGCAATTCACCAATAGCTCGAGAATTTTCCATTAAGTGATTCTCTACTCTCATATTAAAATTTTCTTGCTTAACAATATAATTATCAAACTCATCTAAGCATTGCGCAGGAGGTTTTGAATACGGAATATCTTCCCTAGTAAAGCGCTGAAGGGAGTTTACCTCAATCATGGGTGAAGGGAGAATTATCTCACATATATCTTCTATGGGAGGTAGATTCGTCACATCTTCAGATTTAATACCTTTCTCCTTGACAGACTTCTTGACTTCCCTCATATCTTCATCATTCAATTTAATTAAACCCCTCTTCTTCAATATTGGCGTTGGAATTGGTTCAGGCGTAGTCCAATCATCATGATTCCACTACAAGAAAATAAGCACCTAAAGACGTTGTACCTAAGACGTTTTTACATTCGTCTCTAGTTTCAATCTGAAGGAGTCTGTAAGGACGTTATTTGAGACGATGTAGAAGTCGTCACATGTTTCTACACATTGTTTTTTTTTTGTTGAGAAAATCCAACACCACGTCTTGTAACCCTACTCTACACATCCTTCACGCCAACTCCCAAGTCACACCCAAGTTCTACCTACTGCCGCCACCAGTTACCAATCCCCACGTGATTTGACCTCTGCCCTGCCGATCTACGGAGGTTTTCGACGCCGCCCCACTGTGCTCATCTCTCCGCGCCACCGCCGAATCGGCGTTGCCGTCTCTCTCTCTCCATGGACGCCCAGGTTAGATGCATAGCTCTTTCTCTTCACCCGCACCAGCGGTCACTTCGCTCCGGCGACTTCTACCGACGAACTCCAATTCTCCTCCCCTGAAGAACCCAAATTGTGTAGCCTGCGGTATTGCTGGTTCACCCAGGGCGGCATCCACATGTTCGATCACCGTTTCATTCCATCCTATATACATACAGACATGTTGTTTGGTAATTTCAGCAACATCAAATTTCTCTGACTCGGGTTAATTGCTACAATATGGAATCAGGTTTCCCGCTGCTGTGAAGATCTTTTACTGTTCGAATTTGCAAATTATAGCGCAAGGTACAAAACCTCCACCAGATGTATCCCCATCTCACGAACTGAAACTCTGCTAGATGAATTACAGACTGTGTTATAACATCTCCATCATATTCGTTGTCCATTAATTGATTAGATGATGATGAAGTGTAGATGGACATGCTTCACATACTGAATTCTTGACAGCTAGATGAATTACAGACTGTTATAACGTTTCCTAGGCAAGATTTGTCAATTTCTCATCGATGTGAGATTCTGTTCGATGTAGATGGACATGCTTCACATACTGAATCCCCCATGTTCTATGGTTCTACCACACCCTCTTTATTTTTAGAGAACTACAAATGTTGCCACTAAATTTTTCTGCATGTTGTTTAGTATTTACTCATGTAGATCTGCACTGTGTAGAAAAGAAGCTCGAATATCAAAGTGAGAGATGATGCTCCTCTGTTATGGATACTGCCTTTGATGGTAAAATACTGGTATTATTTATGTACTACTTTCGTTGTGCTATTTATGTGTTAATGCTTCGTGGGTGAGACCTTGAGGGTGGGAATAACTAAGCATCTATGCAGTTCCATTTTGGTTATGAATCGTCCCCAAATTGTCTTTCTTAGCCAGTCCATGATATGTTGGTTGTTTAATAGCATTCTATGGGACCATAAACTTTTCTTTATCTGAGGACATAACAAAAAACTGATCTGAGGTAGCAAACCACAGTTATCAGTTCTATACATACACACACATGCATACGGACAGACATTACGAGTTTTGCTTATTGATTTTTCCTGTTGAAAATTGAGACTTACTAAGATTTTCTAGTTAATCAATCAATTAATATTTTATTTTAATTTTCTCTGCAGGGTGGCCATTTCCGATGATTCTTAAAGCTAGACAACAAAAATACCATGGAGCTAGAGAGTTGTTATCTGCATGCAAAAGATTATATGTAGATAGACTCCAACTAGGTAGACAAAGTATGTAGTTTCATTATGTAGGATGTAAAAGATTTTGGCCAGCCGAGTCTCTGTTTCATTATGTACGATGTAAGGGATTTCGTCATGTTGAGTCTCATATTTTTTCTGTAATGAGTCCACGGTTTGGTTGTAAAATACAGTTGCTCTAAAGAAGTAAATATATTTTTGCACTTTTAAATTGTTTTTTATGTTTGTAATATAAATTTAAAGATTATTAATGTTCATTTCGAAGCGGTAATCATCGGCTATACCAAATAAAAAGAAATAATATTAAAAATGAGAATGTACCATAATTGTTTAAAATGAAATAAAGCAGCTCAACATAAGTAGAGATGATGGTAGGGCATCTACCATAACGTCTATATAATCATAGGGATGCTTTATAAAACGTCTCATCCTTCCCTAAACTCGCTACCCAAAGCGTCTTTACATATCTTGAGACGGTGCATAAGGAGACGCTTCTACGACGTTTTACTTAACGACTCTACAGTCGTGTAGAGATGAAATTAAACGTCTTTAACATATAAATTGGACGTCCCTACATGCTCTTTTTGTTGTAGTGTTCCGGCCTATTTTAGCCAATAATTCTTCAGCTTCGTCTGGAGTTCTTTTCCTGAAAACACAACCAGCACAACTATCCAAATATGCCCTAGACTCAATGGTTAGTCCACTATAAAATATATCAAGTAGATCATTCTTTTCTAAATCATGTCCAGGTCGAGCTCGATAAGAGAACAAAATCTTGCCCAGGCCTCGAGCAATTTCTCTTCATCTCCCTGGTCAAATCTATAAATTTTCCGTAAAGCAACATGTTGAGCACTAGCAGGAAAGTATTTTCGAAAGAAAACATCACGCAAATCAGTTGGACTTTTAATAGAACCAGGAGGCAAATTATTATACCAAGTTTTAGCATCATCCTTTAATGAGAAAGGAAAAAATTTAGCGACAAAATAAGTACGCATCTTGACATCGTCAGAAAACAAACTACTCATAGAAGAAAGTTCAATCATGTGTTCTACAGCACTTTCTTTTTCAGTACCACAAAAGGGTGCTTTCTCTACAATAGATATATGAGATAGATCAAGAGAAAAATCATAATCTTTATCCTTAATGCATATAGGAGATGTGGCAAATTTAGGATCAGGAGATAACTTATGTCTAACAGTATATTGTGTGAGAAACTTTTTAATTTTACTTGCATCAGCAGTAGCATTGCATCTATTAATAAAATCATCATTAAGCTCCACATAATCTTCATCAGGATCATCACTAGAATAATCAAGTTCAGGTGAATTAACAGGTGTAGTAGCATTAGGAGTTTCGAGTATTTTCAATTTGTCTAGACCTAGCAATTGTAGCATCTAGAAAAGATCCCAATGAACCACTATCATCAAGCACAGCAGAAACATTATCAATATTATGAGAGTGTTCAGATTCAGCAGAAGTACCAGCAAGTGAAGCTTGTGGCGGTGAAACAAGTCGACTTATCACGGATGGTAAATCAAGAGTAGCAGAGGTACTCGTAGTTGTACCTTTTCTTGTAGTGGATGGTAATATGGCGACTTTAGGATCGCGAGGTTTACCCATGATGGAGAATTTGCAGCGAACAATATCAATCCAAGTGAACTTCCAAATAAAGCTATGCTCCCCGGCAACGGCGCCGTAAAACGATCTTGATAACCCACAAGTATAGGGGATCGCAGCAGTCTTCGTGGGTAGTAAAACCCAATTTATTGATTCGACACAAGGGGAGACAAAGAATACTTGAAAGCCTTAACAACGGAGTTGTCAATTCAGCTGCACCTGGAAACAGACTTGCTCGCAAGAGTTTATCAGTAGTAACTGTTTTATAGCAGAAGCGGTAGTGAAATAACAGCAGACAGAGTAACAGAGATAACAGTAGTGATTATAGTAAACAAGCAGGATTAAAATACCGTAGGCACGGGGACGGATAACGGGCGTTGCATGGATGAGAGAAACTCATGTAACAATCAAGCGGGGCATTTGCAGATAATAATAAAACGGTGTCTAAGTACAAAGCAATCAATAGGCATGTGTTCCAATTATAGTCGTACGTGCTCGCAATGAGAAACTTGCACAACATCTTTTGTCCTACCAGCACGGTGGCAGCCGGGCCTCAAGGGAATCTACTGGATATTAAGGTACTCCTTTTAATAGAGTACCGGAGCAAAGCATTAACACTCCGTGAACACATGTGATCCTCACGTCACTACCATCCCCTCCGGTTTTCCCGATTTCTGTCACTTCGGGGCCATTGGTTCCGGACAGCGACATGTGTATACAACTTGCGAGTAAGACCATAAACAATGAATATCATGATGAAATAATAACATGTTCAGATCTGAGATCATGGCACTCGGGCCCTAGTGACAAGCATTAAGCATAACAAGTTGCAATAATATCATCAAAGTACCAATTACGGACACTAGGCACTATGCCCTAACAATCTTATACTATTACATGACCAATCTCATCCAATCCCTACCATCCCCTTCAACCTACAGCGGGGGAATTACTCACACATGGATGGGGGTAACATGGCTGGTCGATGGAGAGGCGTCGGTGGTGATGATGGCGATGATCTCCTCCAATTCCCCGTCCCGGCGGAGTGCCAGAACGGAAACTTCTGGCTCCAGAGACGGAGTTTCGTGATGTGGCGGCGTTCTGGAGGGTTTCTGGCAACTTCGACTTCTCCTCGTGCGTTTTTAGGTCGATGGCAATAAGTAGTCCGAAAGAGGGCGTCGGGGGCCAGCCGAGGCCGCCACATACTAGGGCCGCGCGGGCCCCTCCTGGGCCGCGTCGGCCTAGTGTGTGGGGCCCTCGGGCCCCCACCGGCTTGCCCTTCCGGCTCCGTCGCATTCCGGGAAAATAGGACCTTTCGCATAAATTCCGAGGATTTTCCTGAAAGTTGGATTTCCGCACAAAAACGAGACACCGGAACAGCTTCTGCCGAAAACAGCGTTAGTCCGTGTTAGTTGCATCCAAAGTACACAAATTAGAGGCAAAACAATAGCAAAAGTGTTCGGGAAAGTAGATACGTTTTGGACGTATCAACTCCCCCAAGCTTAGCTTATTGCTTGTCCTCAAGCAATTCAGTTAACAACACGAACACATTTGTTCATATGATGTAAATATTCTCATGCTATGGCTAACACTTAGGCAGTTCATAATAAGATACATGCAAATAAGATCATCCAATAGCTATGTCAATCATGGAAAAGTACCAACAATTAATAATAAGCATCATGAATCATGTATATAAGCAGGATTGCAATGTTCATAAAAGAGTATGATAGAGTGGTATCTCGCTTGCCCATATTTGATCAGCAAAACATAAATGCTCAGGCACCTCTGGAGTTCATAGAAAGACTAGAAATAGTGATTGTCAAAGATAAAAGCATCAAAGTTATACCACAATTAATCATATTTTGTGACAAGCATATTATACTAAGAATGACAGTTGTGCTCTCAAGAAAGTGCTCAAAGAAAGGATGGAGACTCAATGTAAAAGTAAAAGATTGACCCTTCGCAGAGGGAAGCATGGATTAACATGCGCTAGAGCTTTTCATTTGTGTTCGGAAAAGTAGATACGTTTTGGACGTATCAGACGTCGCTGCTCTGCACCTGTCACGTAGCACCGAAGATCGTGCAAAAAACACGTAGTCAATTACAACGATGATGGAACAGAGAGTGAACAAAGATCATGCATGATAATATGGGCTCGAAAAAAAGAGGTAGCCTCAGTTACATTGGACACAATTATATCCAGGATTTGAGTCAGTAAACCAAAGATCATGCACAACAAATTTCTACACACCAATTGTTTACTGACCAAACCCTGAATCAATTTATGCCCAAATATTCATCATCATCGGCACAAATCTTAAACAAAAGCAAATCACAAGCACTAATAACGCAAGATCTAACACAAAAGGATTGAACTAGGGAACAGACGCACCCTAATAACGCTAGATCTAACACAAATGGATTAAACTAGGAACAGACGAACCCTAATAATGCTAGATCTAACACAAAAGGATTGAAATGGGATAAGAACAAGGGAGCAAAGGGTTACCTCCGGCTCGTCGTCGACGATGCTGGTGTCGTAGGGGTTCTCTGGCGCGACCTACGACGTTGGTTCGTACGGGTCCCAAGCGACGGTGGCCTGGACGGTGGCGGCGGCCGATGCGCCAGCGGTTGATGCGCCGGCTGCTACGTTGGAAGCAGCGACAGGGGCCTGGACGGGGGCAGCAGCCGATGCGCCGGCGGCTGATGCGCCGACAATGGGCATCTCATTCTTCTCCATCGCCGGCGGTTTTCTTCGGGGTTTTTTCTTCGGTTGTGGAGAAGATGATGGGACAGGAGAGGCGGTTGCAGTGAGAAAGTGCGTCGAGGGAGAGAAAAAGGGCTCTATAAAGACGAAGGTGGCGTGTATCGCAACACGCGTCCGCTATGCACGGCTGCAGCGTGCACCGCGATACGAGTCTAACCCTAGGACGTTTGGTGTACTCAGTTATAACCTCGGGCCTTATACAGAAATTTTATCTGTACTCAGTTTTCCCCTCGAGTACTTAGACTGGCAAGTGCAATATACTCAGTTTTACCCTCAAGTAGCTAGTCAACAGAGAGTCAACAAATGAGATTAACATATCTAATTGAGTCATTTCATGCGTAAAAAAATTCAAAAAAATAAAAACATAGTGGCACCTACTCATGGAGTCTTCCTACGCAACCTGCCACCAAGAAAACCTTAACAAACATTGATGTCTACGGGTGCTTCTATTCTTGTAGACAGTGTTGGGCCTCCAAGAGCAGAGGTTTGTAGAACAGCAGCAAGTTTCCCTTAAGTGGATCACCCAAGGTTTATCGAACTCAGGGAGGAAGAGGTCAAAGATATCCCTCTCATGCAACCCTGCAACCACAAAGCAAGAAGTCTCTCGTGTCCCCAACACACCTAATAGGTGCACTAGTTCGGCGAAGAGATAGTGAAATACAAGTGGTATGAATGAATATGAGCAGTAGTAACGGCGCCGTAAAAGTGCTTGCCGGCGTGCGGTTGATGGTATTAATATTGCAGGAAGTAAAGATGCGAAGAAACAAGTAAACAAGCAGCGATAGCGATATTTAGGAACAAGGCCTAGGGATCATACTTTCACTAGTGGAAACTCTCAACATTGATCACATAACAGAATAAATAGATAGATGCTAGACTCTACACCCTCTTGTTGGATGATGAACACCACTAACTGTGTAGGATTACACGAACCCTCAATGCCGGAGTTAACAAGCTCCACAATATTCAATGTTCATATTTAAATAACCTTAGAGTGCATAACAGATCAACATAACCAAACCAAGTACTAACATAGCATGCACACTCGTCACCTTCACACTACGAAAGGAGGAATAGATCACATCAATACTATCATAGCAATAGTTAACTTCATAATCTACAAGAGATCACAATCATAGCCTACGCCAAGTACTACATGATGCACACACTGTCACCATTACACCGTGCAGGAGGAATAAACTACTTTAATAACATCACTAGAGTAGCACACAGATATATTGTGATACAAAACACATTGCAATCATAAAGGGATATAAATAAGCACTTCACTATGCCATTCATAACAGCGAATAAGTATTCTGTGAAATATAGCCTAAGAGACCCACACGGTGCACACACTGTCACCTTTACACACGTGGGACAAGGAGTCTCCGGAGATCACATAAGTAAAATCCACTTGACTAGCACAATGACATCTAGATTACAAGCATCATCATATGAATCTCAATCATGTAAGGCAGCTCATGAGATTATTGTATTGAAGTACATAGGAGAGAGATGAACCACATAGCTACCGGTACAGCCCCGAGCCTCGATGGAGAACTACTCCCTCCTCATGGGAGACAACAGCGTTGATGAAGATGGCGGTGGTGTTGATGGAGAAGCCTTCCGGGGGCACTTCCCCGTCCCGGCGGCGTGCCGGAACAGAGACTCCTGTCCCCCAGATCTTGGCTTCGCGATGGCGGCGGCTCTGGAAGGTTTTCTCTGGTTTCGTCGAACGTGGTAGGGTTTTCGCGACGGAGACTTTAAGTAGGCGGAAGGGCAGGTCAGGGGGCCACACGAGGGCCCCACACGCCAGGGCCGCGCGGCCAAGGCCCAGGCCGCGCCGCCCTGTTGTGGCGGCGCCTCGTGGCCCCACTTCGTCTCCTCTTCGGTCTTCTGGAAGCTTCGTGGCAAAATAGGACCCTGGGCGTTGATTTCGTCCAATTCCGAGAATATTTCCTTTGTAGGATTTCTGAAACCAAAAACAGCAGAAAACAAGAATCGGCTCTTCGGCATCTTGTTAATAGGTTAGTGCCGGAAAATGCATAAATATGACATAAAGTATGCATAAAATATGTAGATATCATCAATAATGTGGCATGGAACATAAGAAATTATCGATACGTCGGAGACGTATCAAACATATATAAATCAAGTTTTACCACAAATTGCCACTTCTCAGAATCACTAGTGTAGCTATGAAGATGCATGGTTTTCCACTCAAACCCCTTTGCAAAACATCTTCCCCCAAAACATAGTTTGTCTAAATGATGCCATAATTGTCACACTCATGTATATTTGAATTGCAAATAATTTGATGTAGCCCAATATGAATTATATTGTACAAAACACGCATTTTTCATTTTGTAATTCTTTTTGTTTGAATCTCTTAGTCTATTTACTATTTATGTGCCCTTGGATTGTTAGTACTACTCAGTTTTGCCCTCAAGTTCTGTCACAAATGCTCTCAGAAGCCCAAACTTATCCTGATTGGTTGAGCCGTTGTCACACGGATCGACTCCACGAACCGTTGATCAACTGATCTAACGTGCAGTATACCCCTCCCCGTCTCTTCGTGGCCACCCCTCTCTCTCTCTTCGTGGCCACCCCTCTCTCTCTCTGTCGGTGGATGCATTATTGTCACCCCTCTAACAATTATCAACTATCTTTCGCTTTCCTTTTTCTTTTAGGGGATATAGTTTTGGCATATAGTTTTAGTAATTTGAAACGGCCCAAAAGTGATATAATTTTGGTATAAACATGAGGCATACATATTTGCAGATTTCGGTGAATGCATTATTGTCACCCCTCTAACAATTATCAACCATCTTTCGCTTTCCTTTTTCTTTTAGGGAATATAGTTTTGGCATATAGTTTCGGTAATTTGAAACGGCCTAAAAGTGGTATAATTTCGGTATAAACATGAGGCATACATATTTGCGGATTTCGGTGAATGCATTATTGTCACCCCTCTAACAATTATTAACTATCTTTCAGTTTCCTTTTTCTTTTACGGGATATAGTTTTGGCATATAGTTTTAGTAATTTGAAACGGCCCAAAAGTGGTATAATTTTTGTATAAACATGAGGCATACATATTTGCGGATTTCGGTGAATAGATTATTGGGAGCCCTAATTATCAACTTTCTTTAGCATTCCAATATAGTTGGTAATTTCGGTGAATGCACACACTAACTATGAAAACAACTACAAGTACATGTAATCGAATAATGAATTTGTAACAAGGTATCCCTTGTAACAACTTCTAGCGCCCGGTGAGCAATGATAAGAATCCGATCGCAATTATACAACGTAAAAAACAACCAGCCATCAGATTAGCTTGCTTCTTCAACTCGATCAGCTGCCTTAACTGCTTGTTCATTTTCTTCAGTTCTCCCTTCACTTCCTCCAGTCCTACATTGGGAGCATTAGGCATAATCTGAACGGCTCCTCCCTCCGCCGCATTCTCTACAGCAAGTCCCCCCCTCCCAAATTGCGCTCCCCAATAGCGCCAATTGATTCCTGAAATTGAAGCCTCTGAACGTACACATAGATCCACTCGAAATGCCTGCATTTCTTCAGGATCTGAAAACAACAACGGGAACCCTAAATCCCAAATTCGAGGGAATAGCAAGAAAATCGAGAGAAAACAGAGAAATTGGAGCGAGATCTAACCTTATCTCCCTCTCTATATGGCAAGCTCTCGCATGCAAGGAACTCACGTCCACGGTTGCCGTTCTCGTCCGTCTTGCGGATCGACCGCTTCGCAAGCTCCTGGCGTGGGCAGTCAGGGCATCTTGTCAAAGGCACGGGTCCATACTGCGACCATGAAGAACGGGAGGTCGAAGAGAAACTAGACATCACCCGCCTGCCGGAGAAGGGCTGCCGCTGGCGGAGAAGAAGAACAATGGGGCGCGGGGAAAGAAAGGGGAAGCAATGGCACGGGCACGGGCGCGGGGCTGGCTCGGGCTCCCATTTTGCAACGGTCACCTGGGTAAGTTGTGGGTCCGGCGCACTAACGTGGACAAGTTGTGGGTCCCACGATGATCTGGATAAGTGAAGACGTGTCCACTGCGGGGCACCAGCAGTGGCCCCACTTGCCAGCACCAACCAACGTCAACTAAACGGGATTCCTTTCGTCCGAGCTCCTTTTGCGGGTTTCAGACAAGGTCTTGGGGAAAACTGAGGAAAAACTAAGGGGCTGGGGAAAACTGAGCACAACTAAGAAGCCAGGGGCACGAAAATAGAAATCCCACATTTGAATTGTTTAAATGTAAGAAAAAAATATTTTGATGAACTTGTGTGTCTTTAGCTGATATAAAAATTATATTACAAAAAACATACATATATTGCTTGTGTCAAAGTTTAAATTATATTTCCTTCACTTAAAAAAGTAACTTAAATTGCTTCAAACAAAATCTGAAATAACACAGAGGGGCATATTGGAATGTATAAAGCCATCACACAAAAAGTCAGACCAATGTTAGAAATGTAGATCCTTGCACTATCATTTTGGTGTCAACGTGAGTAATGTGATATGAAAACTGTCACCTCACCTTGGTTCAAACCTTGATTATAATGTACAAAACTCATTTGAATATGAATTTTTTGTAACATCTCTCAACATGATAATAAGCACCTATGATTTGTTTCAAAAAATCGAGGAATTTAAGGTACTCTAAATAGTGAAGAGATAAAACAATTAAATTTAACGACAAGCAAAAAAGTATATTTTGGGGCCATAATTTTATGAGTAACTGAAAATGCACAATTTTGTCTGAATATAAAATTTATTTTAAATTTGGACACAAATAAAGACAGCAAAAAAATGAATGAATTAACCCAAATAAACTTATTCTGACGGTTTGTTCTTGGAAAATTGTCACAGAAGCAGGGGCACCTCGAAACCATATGGAGGGTTTCTTATGTGAGACGTCACAGCCAGGGGCGGAGCCCAATGGGCTCAACCACATGCATTAGGGTCCAGAATTTTTTTGCTTGTATTTGAGACCAAAAAGGCCCTGGGCATCACCTTAGCTCACTAAGAGTGCATCAGGGAAGCCCATTTTTCTCAGCCGAAGGAAGAGTTTCTTGAAGATGCATCAGGGTGAAAAAAAGTTCAGCTCCTCCCCCGGTCACAGCTAAGTCGCGCCGCCTATAAAAACATGTTCGTACATTATTCCTTGCAGATATTTCCAATTCTAGTCAGAGGTTCTTGGCGGTGGACGGCACGCCTAAGTTCTTAGCGGCCACATCTATTCCGGCTACCAGAGCAATTGTCCATGGCCGACCAACCTCTATATCTCTCGCAGTCTCTCGTTGCTCACCGGATTAGGCGTGGGCTAGCCATGGATTGTGTCCTGGCAGCTGGTGTAGAGTGTTGGAAGTCCAAAGCTGCACTAGTCTACTAGGACACCGGTCCATTGCCAGCACACCCCCCAATATCTTTTTTCATGGCGGTGGTTCTTCTCCACGACGGTGTGACCTTGGATGTAGGGAGCGGTGGCGGCGGCCAGATTCAGATAGATCTGGCCTCTACCATTGCCCCTACCTTCTAGGTTAATTAAGTTTATTCTGATGATTTTTACGGTCAGGGCCATCAGAATAGGATGTAAGTACATGTGTCGGTTTCCATCCTAGGACGGTCACGAGTCTAAATATTGTTCTGATGTCTATCTGCATGGTAGTGGCCATGTGATCTCTCTCGGAATCCAGGGATTAGCCCAAACTCTAATATTTGTGCATTTCCCCACCCTCCATATCGTGCCCTCCTTCAATAAACTTATACCTTTAAGGATACTTCTCCACATGCAGCTTATACCTTGCACTGGTTCAGCATTGAGAACCGGCCCTTGAGGAAAATACTTGGCTCTTAAGACATCTGCACACAATGACACAAAGACTCCGGCACTTGGATTAACCTCCAAGCTTGTCGAGCTAACATAGCCAAATTGAACGATTGAAGATCTCTGAATCCTATCCCACCAAACCTCTTAGGTTGCTTCATTTTGTCCTAGCCAACCAAGTGCATTCAATACTCCTTAGCATGTTGGTTCCATCGATACATGCAAATGGGGCTATTAATCGTTGTCACAGGGGGTTTTTGTAATATCAATGGATGCCATTGTGTAGGTAAGGATTGCTTGGGCCACTGCCTTAATAAGAATCTCTCTCCCACTCTTGGACATAAATCTCTCCTTCCATCATGCGTTTGATCCAGAACTTTTTCTTGACACAGCGAGGTTTTGATCTCCCCAAAAAGGATGAGAGGCCAAGATACTTGCCCCCTGCACTTATGCTTGCAACCCCAGAGTATGCTGAGTCTCTTGTCTTATATCTTGTCGAGCATTAGCAATAAACATGACGGAGGACTTCTCCCGATTTATCTGCTGCCCATAACAAACCTCACAATCTCGAGGATATTATTCACATCTTGTGCACTACCTCCGTGTGTCTCAATAAGTAGTAGTCAATCATTCGTGAACAGCAAACAATTAATAGCAAGCGCCGCAGGGCAGATGTGGATGCCTCGAATTCGCCCCGAATCTTCAACATTGTGTAGCAGAACAGAGAAACCTCCAATTCCCCACATATCAAGAGAAGATATGGAGAAATTGGATCACCTTGCCTTAGTTCTCTCCCAGGGACCACAACATCAGTGACTTCTCCATTTATATGAAATTTCTAATCGACAGTACTCACACACTTTCTAATAAGTTGCACGACACAGCACAATCCAAACTTTAGCAGCATCCCTTCCATAAAGGGCCATTCCATCCGATCATACGCCTTACTCATGTCTAGCTTCAACTTTGCATAGCTAGCAGCCCCAGACCTCTTATTCTTCATAAAATGTGTCAGTTCGTAAGCAAGGATGGTATTATCAGCAATCTATCTTCCGGACACAAAGGCACCCTTATTTGGGGAGATGACCTCATCCAGAATAACTTTAAGATGGTTGACAATAACCTTTGGTATAAGTTTGTAGACCACATTACATAGGCTAATTGGGCGCAAGTCTTTAAATTTTATGGGTTGTGAACCTTTGGGATGAACACTACTATTGTTTCATTCCGTACCTCTGGTGTACTGCCACCTCGTAACACTTGCAACACCTCGTGTACCAAACTATCACCAAATAGTTCCCAAAATCTCTAATAGAACATCGATGGCATCCCATCGGGCCCACGTGCCTTCAGATCACCAATACTCTACAACACATCTTTAATTTCATCAGCTTTAAACTCGCACATGAGCTCGACATTCATATCCTTAGTGACTTTAGGTGTAACATGTTGAAGCACACGATTGAGGCAATAATGCTACACTTACGTAAATTCTTTACGTGAAATGCTTACGGGATGACCTGTAGTCCCACATGGAGGCTAACGATCCCGTGCGCTGTTGCCGTGAAAATAGAAGGAGATGGGCACGGAAAAAAAAACTACCCCAGGTATTTACGGGAATAGCAGAGAAGATTACGGACTGAGGTTAGTTGTTATTCTGCTTTTCTTGAAAATCAAAGAGAACACCATCGTCTTTGCTTTCTTGATCAATCGACCAGGACGGCCGTCATCTTTGCTATCTCGTTCAGGGTTGATCGACTAGTATGCCGACTTTTCTTTCTCTTTTCATTCTCTCGGGTCCCCTGCTGGTGGCCTTGATGCTAATATATAGGCTTGACCTGCCATGTATCCAACTTCCGGTGTTTTAGGGATAATGTTCCCTCTTGTATCTATTGACATAAAGGACATGTCGAGGTTCTGGATTAGGTGCTCCCGCTCATGCTCAGGTACATGCGCCGGGCGAGATCTTCCTCTTGTACGCGTTGCTCTGTGGTTGTCTCCCGAGGTTCCTAATTGTCGATTTAGCTCAGCTCTTCGCGCACTTGACGCAGCAGTCCGCCACTCTCCTTTGTTCAAGTGCAATTCTCTCGTTTATCGAGTTGTCGTCCAGCACGGGAGAGTTCATATTGATATGCTTGCAGCTCTTCTGCCGTGGCTGTGGTAGTCATCGGCTCTGTGCCGTTTATGGCTCTTGATGCTCTGTCCTGATACGTCCCAAACGTATCTATATTTTTTTATGCTCCATGCTTGTTTTGTTACAATTCTTATATGTTTTATGTGCACTTTCCCACACTTTTTAGCATTTTCTGGGACTAACCTATTAACGCAGTGCCGCAGTGCCAGTTCCTGTTTTCTGCTGTTTTTCTGTTTTAGAAAAGTTGTACATGAAAGTTTCTCGGAATTGGACGAAACAAAAGCCCAGAGTCTTATTTTTTTGGGATGAAGACGGAGCCAGAAGGACACGCGCAGGAGAGCTGCCACATGTCAGTACATAGGGCAGGCGTGACCCCACCCTTGGCCGCGCCTGGCCCATGTACTGGCGCCTCGTCACCTCGTTTGCTCCGCTCTTCCGTCTATTTATTCCTCGTATCGGGAAAACCCCGTGGACCCGAGCCTCCATCCACGAAAAGTTCCGACGCCGCCGTCAACCGATACCCTAGTTCGGGAGGGTTCTCGCAGTCCATCCCGGCACCCTGCCGGAGAGGGAAATCACCGCCGGAGGCTTCTACATCGCCATGTCTTCATCCGAGGTGATGCGTGAGTAGTCCTCCACGGGACCATGGGTCCATAGCAGTAGCTAGATGGCTGTCCTCTCCTTGTTGTGCTTCATGTATAGATCTTGTGAGCTGCCTAACATGATCAAGATCATCTATTTGTAATTGCTGCATGTTGGTTTGATGTGGATCCGATTTATAGAGATATTGCTTTGGTTGAGATTATGTATTATGTTATTATGTTCTTGCATGCTCTCCGTTTCTAGTAGATGCTCGGCCAAGTAGATGCTAGCGACTCCAAGAGGGAGTATTTATGCTCGATAGTGGGTTTATGCCTCTATTTAACCATGGGAAGTGACCTTGTTCTCTACAGTTGTAGATGTGATGTTGCTACTAGGGATAAAACATTGGTGTTCTATTCAAGGGTAGTTTCATCGTTTACTTTACACACATTGCTTAAAGCGATAGTCCGTTGCTTGCAACTTAATACTGGAGGGTGTCGCGGATGCAATCCTGAAGGTGGATTATTAGTCATAGATGCAGTTGGATTACGGTCTATGTGTATTGTTGTAATGCCCGCATACTTTCATAACATGTATTCTGCACCAACCATTAGCGTAGAATCTCTGTTTGTCAATTGCCCATCTGTAATTTGTTTACCCAATATATTTATTTTATTGGGGAGGCGCCTCTAGTGAACTGTGGACCCCGGTCCTTCTTTTAATTGCAATCGTCTACAACATTTTTCTCGTTATGTTCTCTGCAAACAATTCTTCTTCCACACGGTTCGTTTTTAATCCTTTGTTTTCAGCAAAACCAGTGAGCTTGACAACCTCGCTAAAAGTTGGGGACAAAGTACTTGGTTGTTTGTGTGCAGGTCTCCACGTTGCTGCTAACGCTAGCAGTGCGCCCTGCCACGAGTTGGTTCGCAACACCTCGGGAGAGAACGTTTTTCTCCTACTGGTCGATAAACCTTGGTTTCTTACCGAGGGAAAACTTCCTACTGTGCTCATCATACCTTCCTCTTGGAGTTCTACTCCACGTTGCGCATAAATTCTCCTTCATCAACCCCGCGCTCAGCATGTCCCAAGCTGCTCGTGGAAGTTGCAACTTCTGGCGAGGTGTGGTCCCGACGTACTTGTTTCCCAATCCTCGCGTGAGATCAGCGGGATCGATGTATGGATTTCCCAAATCATCGAAAGCCTCTGACGCTTCATCCTCTTGGCGACCCGAATCTCCAATTGCACAAACTTGATGATATATTGTAATTTTATCTTCCTCTTCATGGTTGGTGACACCGTCATATAGATCGGCGAAGACCTCCCGAATAGAAGTGGATCTGTCGATGAAGTCGAAGCTGTCGACGCTCTCTGAGTCGCTGCTTAGATCTGAGTCTACAGGCGATCCGAAGGACATGCTGCCGAAGATATCGGCGATTTTTCCGCTTGAAGCAGGCTTGGTGAATCTTGACGGCGAGATCTCTTCGTCGCCTAACATGAACGATGATGACGATCCCGAAAAATCGGAATCGACCGCTGACGGTCCCGAAGGATTCGGTACCGCGAGACGATGCGATCCTTCTTTCCCGACACGGAAGTGGAAGCTCCCGAACGTCATTTCCATTGGCTCCTCCAGATACGCATATGCATCCACACGGGCGGGAGGGTGAGGAACAAAATCAACGGGACGAGTTTTGATCTGTTTACCTCCATCCATCGCGTTGCTTGCTACCGATGATGTTGATGATGTTGACGATGCCATCGAGATCAGCTCCTTGTCACCTCCAATTTCCACGAGACGGCGCCAATTGATAGGGGATTAACTTGTCAATGCCTACAAGTTGTAGACTTGAGTTTCAAGGAAGTAGAGGGCAAGTAGATCTCGAAGGTTTCAGCCGAAAAGGTGCTCGACTCGCTAAAAACTAGGGTTGTGTTGACAATGAGATTGCTCCTTTCTTTGTCCCTCGACTCCCCTTATATAGGACGCGGAACCGAGGATTTCGTGACACACAAGTTACAAATACCGAGAGACTTTTTGAGTTCGTCCCGTATAGTTACAAATTTATTTATACCTAATCTATCTCTATTTTCCATAGTCGATGCTTCAATGGGCTTCCGGACTTCATAAACTTCGGGTCGTGGGCCTTCAGTAAACCCCGGGTACCATCTTCGGCAGGCCCATCCAGGATGCCTATGTCAGTATGCATGCACTTGTTCGTTCTCTGAAAATTGTAACAACATGGCAGAGGTTGATGACAATTAGCAGGTAAACCTATTCATTGTGAACCTACTATCTTCTGGTGATGTTGATTACCATGTGAACCTAGCATATTAGTTCTTGCAATCTGGTGATAGCCTATTCATCTTGTTTCTGAATTTATTTTGCACATAGCATCTCCCTATGTTTCTGAATTCTACATACTAGGTTCACTAAACCAGTAAATTGATGTGATATGGGAGGATGAATATATTACTACTAATATTTATATTGACCAGCACCTGACCGAGTATGTATGCTGTTCGTGCTCTATACCTTATTAGTAATCACTTCGCAGGTCATCCTTTCCAAGTGAATCATGTATGTAGATATCATATAAGGCTGGATTTCTGGAAAGATTCTCCCCAGTCCCTTTGATGAAATCCTACCTAGAGGACTCTAAGAATATACTCCCTCCGTTCATATTTAATCAACGCAGGGGGAGAAGGCTAATGAACAAATTGACATCAATTAAATCCGGACAGAGGTAGTATCTTGTACTTCAGATAACCTGGGCACTAGAACCGGCCAATATGGGGTAAGACTAGTAGTACTAGAAGTGGCCAACCTGAGTACTTCAGATAACCTGAGCACTAGAAGTGGCCAACCTAATATTTCTGGAAAGATTGCTTTCTAGCATTGTACTAAAATTTGCTCTTGCTCTGTCGTAGCTTTTGGTGAGAATTTTCTACCATCTCTGTTTTTCATACCAAGTTAGTGAGTCTAATATAGCTTCTCTTGCAGATAAATAGAAATAAGGAGCAATGCTACAAAACAGAGAAGAAAAAGGCAGGGTGAAAAGTTGTTCCAGCGGTGCTAGCTTAGATTTGCAGGAATGGATAATCAATGTAGTAGTAGTGTTCAACATTCAGTTGACATGTCTATTTCAAGCGACAAGGATGGTTCTACGCAACAGAAGGAAGGAAACCTGGAACTTTCACATGATCACGATGAAGCTCAACAAGAGGTCTTACTTCAAGATCCTGAATTGTTCATGACCTTTGATAGTGAGAATGATGTGTGAGAATACTACAAAAATTATGCTAAATCTAAAGGATTTGGTGTCACGAAAAGAAGCTCACATACTGATGAGAATGGAGAAGTAAAGTATGTTACACTTTGTTGTTCTCACTATGGTAAGACTCAAGGTCCAACTCAAAAAAATTGTTGAAGCCAAATCCATCAGCTGGGTTAGGATGCAAAGCTAAAGTTAATATTACTTGTCGTTATGATGGGAAGTTTCAACTCTCAAAAGTCATTTTGGATCACAGTCATACATTAAGCCCACACAAATCTCGGTTATTTAGATGCAACATAAAGATGGACTTTCATGTTAAGGGAAGGCTTGAATTGAATGATAGAGCTAGATTACGAGTAAATAAGAATTTCAATTCTTTTATTGTGTCAGGAGATGGTCACGAGAACCTAACTTTCGGTGAGAAAGATAGTCGCAATTTTCTAGAGAAAGTAAGAAGGTTGAAACTTGGAAGTGGTGACGCTGAAGTTGTTCGTGATTATTTGTGAAGATGCAATCCAAGAATCCAAACTTTTTCAGTGTTATGGATGTTGATGATGAATCTCGACTAAGGAATGTTTTTTGGGCTGATGCAAGAAGCAGGGCAGTGTATGAATCTTTTAATGATGTTGTAACTTTTCACTTTTGACACAACATATCCGACAAACAAATATGATATGCCTTTTGCTTTATTTGTTTGAGTCAATCACCATGGCCAGTCCGTGTTGCTAGGATGTGCTTTATCATCAAATGAAGATACTCCAACATTTGTTTGGTTATTTGAAGCATGGCTCAAATGTATGTCAAATTGTCAACCAAAAGCTATTATAACTGATCAAGCAAAAGCAATTCAGAATGTTGTGGAGATAGTTTTTTCAGAACTCGGTATAGATGGTGCTTGTGGCATATAATGAAAAATTTGCTAGAGAAGCTAGGTGGATAAGATGAATATGATTACATCAAGGTTGCTATTGGCAATGCGGTTTATAATTCATTAACAGTTACAGAGTTTGAAGTTTCCTGGATGCGTATGGTAGAGAGGTATAATCTTGGCCATAATGAATGGCTAAAAGGGGTTTATGATCATCGACACCGTTGGGTTTTGGCTTTTTTGAAAGACGCCTTTTGCGCAGGTATGTCTACTACATAGCATAGTGAGAGTATGAATGCCTTCTTTGATGGTTATGTTAATGCAAAAACAACATTGAAATATTTTGCTGGCCAATATGAGAATGCTTGATAAGGTTGAGAAGGAGAATATTTATGATTTTAATTCTTTCAATTCAACCATACCTTGTGTCACACACTTTGACATCGAGAAGCAATTTCAATCAGCATATAAAAATTCAAAGTTCAAAGAATTTCAAGAACAACTTACAAACAAGATGTATTGTGAGCGGAAGTTCATACAGAAAGAAGGGGCAATAGAAATGTACGAAATAACGGAGGATGTGCTGATTGACCTAGAAACTCGGATGGTGAAAAGATATTGTGTATGATGTCTATTTTAACGAGGAAGAGTTTGAAGTTAAGTGTTCATGTCGCCACTTTGAGTTCAGAGGTATTTTTGTAGCCATGTGTTAAGTGTGGCCTGGACGGCGACGCGATGACTGCAACGCGGCCATGGCTGCTTCACGAGCCCGCCAGGCTCGACCGGGCCGAGGAGGGCCTAGTCCGCTCCTGTAGCTGCATCCGGTCGGTCTCAACGGTTGGCGGTGGAGGTTGTGTCCTCCCGCGTGGTCGCTGTCCCAGCTGCTCTTCGGCCCTGGTTGTCTCTGCTCGTCTCAGTCGGTCTTCGTTACTTGGGCCACAGTGAGACGACGGTGGTGATTGCAAGAACGTGGAGGCGCAAGTTGGTGGGCGGCAAGGATGGTGGAGCGTGATGGAGTGTCTGGGGTCGTGGTTCTTTGGGGATCAGGAGAAATCCCTGTCGGCTAGCCGACACCGACGAGGTGATGTCCGCAGGCGCCACCATTCCTTCTGAAGGGTGCCGAGGTTCCCCCTTCCCACACCCCTCCTGCGTACCGGAGGAAACCCTAGGATCTATGCAGGCAGCAACGTCGTCAGCGTCGCATCCCTTCTTGAAGGTGTGTTGCTTTGGTATGCGACACTTTGGAGGGCTAGGAGCGTGGTGGAAATTCTTTGGAGGGTGCAGCGGTGTCGGATCATCAGCGTTTTCGTCGATCCGGCTTTGCTGATGTTTCGTTCATTTTTCTTTCTTTTTGTTTCATTTGAGCTTTGCTTGTGCTGAGGCCCAACAATTGTACCGTGTGGTTGCTATATTAATATAGCGAGACGAAAGCCTGTTTCGAGGAAGACCATACAAATTAGTATATTTAAAACAAACTTATGGTATATACTACATGCATGCCATA